>NW_015505507.1:405551-411302 GCF_001515645.1 Sinocyclocheilus grahami
TTGAGGGGGCGAGCTCTCCCGTGCCGTACCGTTGCCGGGCGGCAGCTGGGAATTTCACTCGTCGGAGCTCACTGAGCCCTGAAGCACCGAGGGTGGCAGGGGTATCAATGAACCTCCGTGAGGGCACTGAGGAGGATTGGGCACCGTATACTGAGGTGTTATCCTTTCCTCCCCAGGTGGGGCTACCCTCATGGACCTGACAATGGTAGGACCGTTTAGCCGAGGTCCTCTTAGACAAAATAACGGTCCGCAGATCCGTTTTCGGTCTAGACGACCCCGACTGAGAGTGTTGCCCCGACCCCCGATCTTTCTGTGGAGGGGTGCGGGTTGCAACGCTCTGTTTTTGAGACTGGCGATAAAAGGAGCTTGACGGCTTGGGCTGCTCCCGCTCAGCAGCCCCATGGGCCTGGGAGCGATGAGGGAGGATACGTTGGAACGCCGCCGCTTGCTTCTTCGCCTCCTGAAACCTATCGACGACAACGTTGGCTACGTTGGCGAAAAGGCCAGAGGGCGATAGCGGGGCGTCTTGGAGGAAGAATCTGTTGTTATCTTGCATTTCAGACAGTTCAACCACATATGCCGTTCCGTGGCCACCATAGCTGCCATTGAACGCCCGATAGCTCTGGCCGTTTCTTTGGTGGCCCAGAGGGACAAATCTGTTGTCCGACGCAGTTCTGCTACTACGTCGGAATCCTCCTCCTCCCTGTCATCCAGGTCCATGAGCAGGTCAGCCTGGTATGCTTGTAACACCGCCATGGTGTGCAAACATGTGCCAGCCTGACCTGCCGCCGTATAAGCTTTCCCAACCAGACTCGATGTCAGCCTAACGGGCCTGGTGGGAAGCTTCGGGGCCTTCAGGGACGATGCTGAGGATGGGGAGAGATAGCTCACAAGCGTCTGCTCCACCACTGGCATCGCCCCATGTCCCTTATCATTCAGCCCCACGATGTTGGAATAATTCGAGACTGTGGGGCTGTAAATACGGGATGAGTACGGTTTCTCCCACGATCTTGACACCTCAGCATTCCGAAAAACGGAAGACCCCGTCATGAAGGCTGTGATCTGGATTTCAGAAAACGCTTGTCTAATTTACTTTTAGGACGAGCGTCCTGTTTCTTGGCTGGCCAATCGATATTTAATTTTTCGACTGCAAGAGTCACACCCCATACTTGAGGGACTGTGGTGGCGAGTTCACAGTCTCCTCTGTCTCGACACTCATCACATCCACCTCCTCGGAGGAAGATAGATGAAGTGTGTGGCTCGCTCGCGGGGGGGAAGAACCCGCAGCGCAGCCTCCCGACCCCTGAGGGAGAGCCGCGGATCTAGCAGGTGAGGACTGAGAAAAGGACGAGCCCGTCTCGGATCCCTCCGCTAAATCCACCCGCGATCCCCACGACAACAGTCTATGCTGTTCCTCGGCAACAGCGGGACCGCGAGCCTGGCCACTCTCATCAAACACAGCCAGGCGAGAGCGGAGCATATGCAGCGAGAGTAACTCGCAGTGATGTATTTTGTGTTTTGTGTGTGGCAGTCGTCCATGAGGGGCTGCCACTTTACTTTCATTTTGTGTTTGTTTATTTTATTAGTCTTTAAACATTCGCCGGTTCCCGCCTCCTTCTTCCTACATAGAGGCTTTGTACTTCATGCGCGTTCGTATATCGACAGAAATATCCTCTTCACATGAGCAAAAATGTGCTTGGCATACAAAGTGGATCAGTTATACCACAGACTATTTAAACTGACCAGTGTAACCTTTTTTTTTTTGGTTGACTGTATTTTATTTTGATAATGAACAGACTGCGATGTTTGAGTTGCGAATATGTGGTGTGTGTGTGTGTGTGTGTGAGCGCCGCGAGGCGCCGGCGAGATCGAACAGCTGAAACATAAAATAGCCTACATAATTTTTGGTCATACAGATAAGAGTAAGACATAATTCAAAATCACAAAGTGTTTACTTTTATTTATGCACACTCAAAATAACAACAGAACATTTGTGATTTTGTAAAATAAAGCAAGGATGTGCGTTTAATTAAAACTGTTACTTAAGTCAGATATTTTTTGCATATTTATACCTATACTATGATTGAATTTAATTTTTATGAAAACAAATTTAGTTATTTTTAATGTATCTTAGATATACATTTTCCTAAAATCATCCTGGCAACCCATTTTTGACCCAGGGTTTGAAGCTGTGCTCTAGTTAGTTTAATGCAGAAACTTGTGAACGATGCTCACTGTATAATTGTGGCATCACCGTTTAGTGACGTCGTTGAATGTAAACTTAAGTTGTATTTTCAGTGTCGGTCACAGCGCCTTTTAATTGCTGTTTTGGATCCGGCAATTATTAATTTACAAATTAAGCACTGTATCTACTTATAGATTGCACAATCATTTTAGTGTGTGTGAGTATACTGTCTAGGCCTATATAAACGCCAGATTTCTTCATGCATTGGAGATAGTTGAACATGTGCACCATTAGAGCAGAATGCAATGTTAAAACGAGTAGTCTACCACCATGTAGTATTATTCTGGTGGTATTTGAATAAGGAATGTTTTCATAATGCTCTCAGAGTGAAATTCAAGTGTTGGCTGAAAACGCACCTCCACTAGCGGGTCTGCACAGCTGCTGCCGAGTAAGAGGAGTGTGGGGCAGAAAGAGAGCATTGTGGGAGAGCTCCCCCCTGTCACTCAAAGCTCCTCTGATTAAATTTGTTTAAGCTGTAAAAGCACTTTGACAAGAGTAAGACTGTGTGCCTCATAACATATTCCAAATGCTAAACCTGAAAATTAGGGATGCTCTATCAGGGATTCCCAGAGAACAGTTAACAGCTTTGAAACTAAGAAAAAACAAATCTATTACTTTTAAAACTAATATTACCACTGCTTTTAATATAACCTCAGAAAATATTTATTTCTCATCATTAATGACACACTTATGATTCATTATTGTTATGTTTTGGTATAAGATTATGTTGGTGAAATTCATGATCCCTTTAGGCCGGGACGGAGTGTAGTGGCCAGAAAGCACATGTTGGTATGTGTGTGAGATGTATAGATGTTTTATACCCACTTAAAGCTTTGGTTCCCTCAGATTATTAGATTCTTTACTATGGGTCCAGTCTGCAAAACCACATAACAGAGGGTACTATATAGAAAATATGTGGGCCTTTAATCGGGGGGTGGGGGAATGCTTATATGCTATGAGTGATGTCCTGATGCATTTTTCAACTCTGAGATGATGAGGGCTGATAATCAACCTGAAATAATTTATAGAATTTCATTTTCGAACATCTGCTCCTCATTAAGGGATTTGTGTGATGCACGGTGACCTCTGTGGACATTCTGTGTAATCGAATGAAGATTTGACCGTGCACATGTGAATCTGTGTTAGTGAATATTAAATATTCTTTTAAAGACATTCTCCATTATTATTATTGAGTTTCTGGCATTATATTTACAATATACAATTTACTCTGTTTATTTGAAGTCTGTTTTCTGAATTTAGTATTTTGTATTTGGACTGAATCCTAATTTTACACAACAGCTTTATGATTTGAAATTCAACATTTTATCATTTTATCCATGTTAATCAAAATGGGCTATAAATGATTTAATGAGGGAGGGGGGGGGAGGACTATTTATACAAGACTAACTGAAGAATGAATTTGATAGACATTTGTGAAAAGTTATCGTTATTGTGGTATGTGTATAGAGAGAGAGAGATTATAACAGAGAAAAAGTTATGTTATATCTATTTACTTTTTTCCAATGTTGTTCAGCGGGTGATTTTTAATTTTTTTTCAAATCAATAATCTGCATTAACAATACAAAAAAAGCCTGATTTTTAGAAGGGTTGTCATTTTTAAGAATAATTCAGTAAATATACCATTTATACCACACAGATATCGCTATTCAACTGTATTGTTCTTATTTTGTCAGAAAATTACATATTCACATATATGTATCATTTTCTGATTGCATGGACTTTCCTAATATTAAAATATAACTTTTATGGTAATAATTACATTTGCAATAGATCACATCATTCATCACTCACCACTTCTTCAAAGGTGAAACATGTCTTGTGTTGTTTTCTTGTTTGTTATGGTGTCACAATCACAAATCTGAGATTTAGTTACCTTATGCAGATGGGATTTTCAACATCGCGTCAGTGCAATTCTCTGTTTCGCTATTTATGCGAAGACTAACATTAGACTACCCAGCTGTAATCCTTTTCCTGAGCCTCTGTCCTAAACAAGGGCCTTTTGACCCATTCATTGAGGCTGTGCCCTTTGATATTGAGGACTGGTTGTAGAGGAGCGCAACCCCTTTTGCAATGTCTTAATAAGTAGCTTCAAACGTAAGGTATGGAGATCTGCTCTTGAAGGTGAAGGGTTAGCATTGCTAGGGCATGAGATCAAGCACTGGTTTATCCCAGCAGGGTAGTGAAAAGCAGAGCCACTTCAGACACTAACTGCCCGGACAATGGCGATCGGGTCGAACAGCGTTTGGATGAAGTGGTGCCCCTTTCACATCCGCAACAAGTGACAAAAAAGGCAGAATGAGAGACTAACCTGCTGTTTAGATAAATAAAGCTACTCTATCAGCTCTCATAATTGCTCCGGCCCCCTTCTCCTCTTCAGAGTCCCAGCACCCCTATTGTCCAGCGGCGAGTGCTGCATGGCCCCCTCAGATCCTCCTAATTGCTGACAGATTTGATTTCTCAGTGACGGCGGGAGCTCTGTTCGTGGCCTTTACATCCAGTAATTGCTTTCTCTTCTCCCCCTCGTTCTCCCCTTCCCCTTCCCCTTCCTTCTTCACTCTGCAGTCCCTCCTGCCCCCACTCTTCTCCCAAAACGGAATTCCCCTCTCCCCGTTCCGAACCCCCTTTTAATGGTTTCCTTCTATGTTAATAAATCCTCGCCATTTAAATCACATTTAGAGATGTTTTGAATAACTGATTCCAATTATCCCGTGCCCCTCTCACAGAGGAAAGCAGCGCGAGTCTCGGTGCGAGACCGAGCTGCAGTTGGAAAGTGGGGAAAAGTACAGGGTTGAAAGTGAAAGAGAGGTCCTTGAGTCTCTCAATAGTGCATGAGCACATTCTGCGGAAGTTTGCAGGAGCCTTCTGAATCACAGAATCACTGAGATTTTATTTTTTTTAATTGACTCGCCTCTTGAATATTTTCCGATCAGGGGGATTAAAATTATACAATTGTGCTTCACAGAAATTTTAAAATAATTTTTCTTGTCTGAAATGAAGTTGATGACATATATAATTATAATAAAATGCTAATTATTTTTATTTTAAATTAATTTCTAAAGTAATTTATAAATATAATATATAATTTAATGTCAATTATTAATATAAATTTAATATTTCTAGATAATACAGTTAAATGCTTCAATGACATGGAATAAAAATACACATTTCACATACAAGTTTGTGTTTACATAATACTGTATATGTGTGTGTACTGTGTATGTTTCTATGTATATACAAATACACACATATGCATGTATATATTTAAGAAATGTTCATATTTATATATGATTTATATTATACATTAACATCAATATATATGATACATTTCTTTAATATATACATGTATGTGTGTGTATTTATATATACATATAAATATAAACTGTACACACACATATATTATGTAAACACAAACTTGTATGGCTACAAGAAGCATATATATATTATGTACATTTTGGATGCAATTAATTGCTTTGACAGCATCAATA
>NW_015505507.1:411538-417263 GCF_001515645.1 Sinocyclocheilus grahami
TTTTGAGAGAATATATATATATATATATATATATATATATATATATATATATATATATATATATATATATATATATGGTATATAACGTTCTTGTTTACCAAAATGTGAAATCACAGTTTTGTTTTTTGTTTTTTATACGTACTTTCATATATTATACTGTATACCATTAAAAAAATCATGAGGAGGTGCTTCACAGTATTGCAGAATGCGACTCACAAAGCTTGCTCAAAACACGAAGCAATTTTAGGTCTGTAAATGTGGTTTAAGCATGAATGAAGGGGCTATTCAAAAGCAACAAACCTACTAATGCAACTCTATTAAAATATGTACAAAGCCTCAAGCATAAAATCAAAAAGAAGTCTAAACAAACAAATATGCTGCACTACAAAGTTATTTACAGCTAGAAAGCCACTTTCCCCCACTAATAAAAGTCCTCAACACACATACACACACGAACCCAAGTCTCATTCCCCTCAGGAAAGCTAGAGGGCCCACTTGAAAAAAGAACATGCGCCAGAGCACAGCTCCCACAATCAGTACGGCAAACATTAAAAAGCTAATTATCCCGGGAACAAAAGTGCCAGTTTATTTTCACTTAACACAATTAGTCATAAACTGCATTTTGAGTTGTTAATCCAAGCCAGCTCCCATTCTCTGCCAATTATTCATAGTTGCATATTCATGCCGACCGTATTCAAAGTTTCAAAGCAAATGTATTTTTTTCATGCGGTTGTGTGAGCGTTAATCACACCACCCACGCATAGCATGGATTAGCCATTTAGATAGGAGGCAGTATCAAGCCCCGAACGCAGCTCCGCCAAGTGCTTCCTTTAATGTATATAGTGTTTATTCTCTTACACTGGTAAGTGGCTAGGTACTATGTTCTCTGTCGAAATAATTCTAATCCACTCTCAGAGTGGGTGGAATAATTAAATGATTAGCAAAATATAGAAATATTTAATGCGTCTTGCCTTTTATTCACCGAGAATCAATGCAGCCCCTTGAAGTGTCATAGGAGCTTGAATGCTCAAAATCAAATTGGCTTGACATTCAGTTTTGAATGCTTGAAACTAATTCAAATGAACTCTGTCAACACGTGACCCTAACAACCGCAGACTTTTCATTACCGTCGTGAGATTTATACACATGTGAAACTGACCTATGCTCTTTGTTTGTCTTCCTCAAAAATATTTTATCCTATTGAAATTGATGTTCTGTAAAGAAAAGTGAAAAATCACTTGTTTGGAGGTTTACTAATACAATATTAAAATGACTGCCCCTCTGTCTCTGACTTTTAGTTCAGAAGCTTCACCTCTGAAGGTCATAAACCTCAATGTGTCCATCAAACACGTCTTAGGAGCATAATGTCATCTTGGTAACCTTTAGTGTTAAGATATAATTTTTTAATGGAAACACCTCTCTGATGAGCGATGCCCTTTGTTCAGCCAGCAAATATACAAATAATTATGTGCCTTGTAATACAAAGACTTTCACTGTATGCAGCCTTCCAATTTGTTTGTAGACTATGACAAGTAAAAAAAGAAAATAAAGTAGATGATCTGCAGGCCACGTTCAGGATAAGGTAGAATAGTAGGTGTATAAAAACATCAAACATGAAGCCGAAAGCGTAACATCTGGATAATGCATTAGCGGTCTGGTCAGATATAAGTGATTTTTTTGGTAAGGTCACTAACGCGTCTTGTGCAGCGCAGGATGAAGAGTAATGGTGACAGTAAAGCAGTGCTGTGACTCGCTGACCCTCCTGTGCTACCACTCCTGGGACACCTGGGAAGAGTTTTTAACAATACCCATGACAGCTACCTTCTACACAGAGGAGTTATTTAAAACATTTACAAGTTTAGACATTTTCACTGCAGCATTTCATTTTAGTATGCAAGTCCAGACGTATAAAATATACTCAGTACACGATAATATACAGTAATGTCAAATGTAATACACAAATCACACAAATCACACACAAACACACACACACACACACACACACACACAGACAGACACACACACACACACACACGTTAAATTTGTTTAAAAAGTTATTTAAATAGACATTATTTATATGTTAAATATGTCATATTTACAATAATTATGTAAAAAATCAAGTAAAAAAAACAACCTGTAAATTTATTTAATCAAAAATAAAAAGATAATAATAATAATAATAATTTTCCACAAGCTGATGTAAATACTAATTTATAGAAGGTGTCATACACAAAAAACACAAATATTGTGACACACGACAAGGAAATAATAATGCAATAAATATTAATTAAATATAAAATATTTGTAACAGAAAACTCAATTATACATAACTGACAACAAAAACGGTTAGAAAACACATTTAAACAAAATACCATCAAATGTGAAGTGTCACACAGGGGGATCTGGGAATGTCATTTGACTTTTTTCACTGTAGATTATAAAACAACTTGTTCTTTTTCACTTCCACAAACATGTAATGTATCTCTATGTTACTGTAAATCTAGAACTGTAAAATTACATGAAATGAAAGGTTAGATCTATTAGTAAGAACATTTACTGTTAACCAATTAACAGGTTTATGCTGTATAGCATTTTTAGTCTTTTACAGTTAAAATTACAATAATTGTTACAGTGTGTGTGTGTGTGGGTATACATACGTACATATATATGTTATTTATTATCTTATTCCATTGATGTAACTTGATACACATTTTCTTTTCTTTTCTTTTCTTTTCTTTTCTTTTCTTTTCTTTTCTTTTCTTTTCTTCACTTCACATGCACGGTCCAGATGGATCAGCAAAACTTGACTTATGAGTACATGGCTTTTGCAGGTAATTGCAACACCATTTGCGGTATTAAGCAACCATAAATAGCTCTGGCTCTGCCAATGGGTTTGTACAGTACTAGCCTTGTAACTATCTAGTGTGGACACCAGTCCCTAAACATTTGAAAATGATTTCTATGCTAGACGAAAGCGTGTCAAGACCCCTAGATGACTTCATCACAGCTGCAGAGTGAAGATGTGTGAGTGTGTGTACAGTAGTTTTGTACGGTGCTCACTTCTGCCTCAGGGATTAGATGAGTGTGCTGTTCTAGCTGGAGCAGAACTTCACCCGATGTGCCTGTCTGCCTCTAGTCAACAACATAGCTGTCTGCCTCCACTCTCACCATGCTATCTGACAAAGGTAACGGAAAAGGCGTATTCAAAGAAATATTGTATAACCAAATGCATTTATTATGTATATTGTTATGAATTATTTATTGTTTTTTAAGTATCTAGCTATCTTTTGTGTGAAATGTGTTCAAATAGAATTGCTCAAAGATGCCATTTTTTAAAAGTAAATCTCAATCTAAATGATTTAAATATTATTTTTGAAGTATTACATTTGTGATAATTATTTAGTTTTTTTTAAAGGCCATCGACTGTTATTATCATTGACTTTGATCATATTTGTTGCTTTAAAAAGCCACTTGATCAATTAAATTAATTTGGATATTTATGACTCAAAATAAAGCAAAGTTTGCATATTATACTTTCACAAATATAGAATCGGTATGTTTTACCTAAAGAAAAATAAATAAAGAATGCAATTTTTTTAATTTGTTCATTGGATTGAACATAAATTATAATAATTTTTTTCTCATACACATTCCCTAAAATATAGCTTTATTTTTTACAGACTAATTTGCACAAATATACAAGATATCCAGTCAGTTGTGTATTGAAACTACTCCTACCCACAATGCAACAATGTATCAGTTATGGTATCGCTTGTGCATGGCAGGTCGGGACAACCTTTATCAGCTGAACGCATCCTTGTGGGAGAGAGAAGACCTTCACCACAATGCTAACCTTTGGCACCAGGTGCACACAAAGGGCATCAATTTAGCTAAATGTTACCAATAAAAAGAGATGTATCTACTTATCTCATATTTTACAAAAGAGGACTGCAGTGACATTAGCAGCTTAGATAATATTTGATGGATAAAAATTATTCTGTTCTACATGCAGGCATGTATTGCATCAAATGAAGGCTGTCTGTAAAATTGTGAAACAGTTTTTATACAAATGTGCGTATGTTCTAAATAATCACTAGTAAATTAGTATGTGTTATTAATAACAATTTAATTTGATCATTATTATAAGATGACTTTTATATAATTTCAATATGCAAACTATAAGCTATTGATATGCACATTTTGTTAAATCTCTTATAGAAGGAAGCTTTCTTGTCTGTGGTAAACAAAAATAAATCATATATTATTTTGTATTTAATGCATATATACACCAGTGTGGTGAAGAGTACAAAACCTGTACATTACTTAATCTATAGGCTGAGTGTGTTGTTGTTTATCAGTTGTGCATTCATTACAATATAAAAGTGTGTTTTGAATTGTGCAATTTCTGTTTAATTGACATGTGCTGATTACTGTAATTGCATCATGCGTTTGTCTGTGTTTAGGTTTTATAACGCTGCTGACAGAATCCTGTCCATATGCATTCAATAATAAATCTTTGCACATTGTCACAAATATCTTTAAGAATGTGATTGATTTGTTTAAACAGATTGAGAAAAGCCTCGTCTTGTGGTAAGATTTTGCTTATTCGGCGAGGCTTTCAATGTGGGTGTCTTTTCTTTGTGTATGTGATTAACCGCATGGAGTTTGATTTATATATATGCAATGTGTTTATTTAATTTATTCTAATATGCTGCTCAATATGAGCTATTTTCAAGCATCTTAAATAGATAAGGCTTTATCACTGAGGGAAGACATGAAAACAGAACGCAGTTTAGTGCGGAGTTGAGCTTCCCAGTGACTGCTAATAGGCTTTCACTAGAGCGCTTTAGCACTTTGAAGCCGAGGAGACTTAATGATCCCACAGAGTGTATTTCCATGCAGGGTAAAGCTGTGTCTCACACATTTTTTGAACTCATCATTACTTTAGATGTATAGCCTCTTTCCCCGTAACACTTCTCCTGCATGTAATACAGCTTAAATATGTCCCTGGTATGCAAATAACACAGGCTCTTATACTCCTACATGGAAAAATGGAATGCCGCAACAGCTTCTTCTCCATTTCTCCTACTTCAGGCTATAAGCAAAACTGTGGAATAATAATTTCAAATTTTGAGAGCAGAAAGGTTTCACTGCCTACCTCAAAGACAGCTGTATGTTTGCTCATGCTGTATTACATTTTGGGGGAAGAAAGCCACACACACACACGTGTGTATATTTTTTATTATATATAGACATAACACGCACAACAGAACAATTATTTTTAAAACAGCTAGGAAACGTTCATTGATTGTTGACAATCTTTATATTAATATAACTTTATAAATACACACACATAGACAGACAGACAAACGATCGAGATAGATAGATAGATAGATAGATAGATAGAGTTAGTTTACAGTCTTAGTTACAATAGTTTAACAATAGTAATTTTAATGAATTATGAATTGGATTAAGTATATGTATAGAGGTAACAATAACGTCTAGGTTACTTGTGTAACCCTCGTTCCCTGAAGGAGGGAACGGAGACGTTACGTCAGTGACTGACGAATTGGGATCTCGCCCGAGAGCCCAATCACCTTCGAGTGTAAACTAAACAAGCCAATGACAGTTGCAAACGCACATCAGTTTTTCGCAGTCGCAGTTACAGCAACTGTGGCGACGGAACGTAACGTCTCCGTTCCCTCCTTCAGGGAACGAGGGTTAC
>NW_015505507.1:417678-426642 GCF_001515645.1 Sinocyclocheilus grahami
GATCCCAATTCGTCAGTCACTGACGTAACGTAGAACGTGACTGACTGAATGGGAACTTGAGGTAACAGTTTTATTTTTACATTCTACATTAAATAACTGATAATTTGAGTACGAGTGTTGTTTAGACATTCAATAATTACAGTAAAGTTATATATATAATTTTTTCCACGCGCTCTCCTTTTATACCCGCGCTGCGGGGCGGGGTGCGCGTGGCGAAACACGCACGCCAACTGTCATTGGCTTGTTTAGTTTACACTCGAAGGTGATTGGGCTCTCCGGCGAGATCCCAATTCGTCAGTCACTGACGTAACGTAGAACGTGACTGACTGAATGGGAACTTGAGGTAACAGTTTTATTTTTACATTCTACATTAAATAACTGATAATTTGAGTATGAGTGTTGTTTAGACATTCAATAATTACAGTAAAGTTATATATATAATTTTTTACAATAAAATCTGTATATTTAAAAATAAAAGCTTTTGCGGAAAGCTTGTCCAATTCCCATTCCTCTTTTCTCTCCTCTAGTTTCTTGTCTTGGGAAAAAAAAAAGACAGACAGACCAATCAACATTTACAAAATCTCAGAAACTTCTCAGAAAGCCCAAATTAGTTTTGATAAAATGATAAGAGGACCATAACACTGAAAAGCCTTACTAAAGTATTTTTATAGTACGGTAGTATAATAGTGTTCTAGAAATAAAATTATGTATTATATGTGTCAACAAATATGTGTGTGAGACAAAACAAGCATCAAAAACAAAATCTCTTCTTAAACTGAAATCTCACATGAAGGCAGAGATGATGCATAGTAAAATTCCAGCTGAATTTTTGGCTTGAGAAATCTGACCTGTCAGTTTCCGTAGTGGAGATGTCTGATCTTCAGTTGCCCAGCACATGTCATCAGATGTCAGAATTAGTGACATGCTATAGCTTAACTCATCAAGCACCGACAGAGAGATCTTACTGAGAGATAAACATGGCTCTTCTGTTAATGGACAGATCTTTGATATGGACTTGACACATTTTCTTTCATCAAGTGTGAAACGGAGATAGTTTGCTTTTTTTACAGTTACTCAAATGGAAGTCTATTGAGTATCACTGCACAAATGCAGAATGTGGCAGTAGATGAGTTATTAATTAATTGAATAACAACAATTAAACTTCTTTGTCTGCAAGGCATACATACAGTACAATCAATTCATTAATCAGATGTTACATGTCATGCAGTTCTACTGTCAGTGCATCCCTTACAATGACTTCTGGATGTTATTTTAATATAATTGTCGATCAAACCTATAGTTATTTGCCCATAATATTCTAGTTTTTTTAATCTTTCAGAAAGCCCCTGTGTACTTTAGCACAACACCTTCAAAGCCTTTCTCCTTCATCTATTCCCAAATTATTTCTGGGAGCGCATTAGCATGTGTCTGAACTATGGCACTGCATACCTCCCCATCACTCTAATATATACATACACACAAGGGGGGAAAGAGGGGCCGCGGGGCACACACATGTGGGTCTTTTCTCTCTCTCTCTCTCTTTCTCTTTACTATCTTGGTCTCTCAGGCTGGGGCACAGGGGACTTCTCTTAAACTCCAGCAGGAGGGACACCTGTTCACTCGCCCCCTGAAGACATGAGCTCAGTATTGCTCTGTCAATCTCTCAGCATCCTGGCTGTTGAACACATGGCAGCGGCTAACCATTCACTCCCTCATTGAGAATGGAATGACTGGGTAAAAACATGAGACGTTTAGACATGCTTTACAATCGAAAAGATTCTGTAGTGCAAAGACCAGTTTGAAACGAGAGGGAAGTGTTTTTCATATAACTTATAAATGTGTTTCATGTGGTAACAAGCCAATTAAATGGGTTTAATTTGAGTCAAAAATGTTTAATCTGACTAAATTAACTTGGGAAATTAGTTTACAGTCGTTCAGCAGTTAATGGATTAGACTGTGTAGAAAAATATCCTCGAGGTAACAAATGGAGGTTACTACTTTTTTTTTCCTTTTTAATTCCACATAAACTGATACGTAAATATCAGTTAATGTGGAATTAAAAAAAAAAAGGAAAATAGTCATCTTTACTTGTTACCTGAGGGATATATTTAATTAAATATTAATATAAATTAATTTAAAATCAAAACCTTTGGTGCAGTGTTCTGTTCCCATCCCCCTTCTCTCCCCCAGTTTCTTGTCTTGAAAAGAAAAAAAGTCCATAAATCAAATAAAACTATGGTAAACTCCCAACAATTACAAAATCACTTCTCAGAAAGCCAAAATTAGTTTTCATAAAATGATAAGAATATCATAACACCTAAAAACCAACCTAATTAGTGTTCTTTCCAAATTTCCCAATAATATTATGAAATGCAATGCCATTTGAGGATTTCGACATGATGATCTCTGACTGCAAATTATTTGCTTTGGAGAGGAGCTTTATGAAGACTTCAGCTGAATTACAGCAGAAGGACACAGGGGATTCTATTGCTAATTTAATGTAATATGAATTGCACAGCAGAAACAGACCATTCAAATTAATGCAGCATCTGAGTAGCGCAAAGTGGGTGTACTTCATTTGCTATAATTGCACGCATTTGCCTCCATAATTCCTTGAATTGGTCATGCCATTTGTGGATCCAGCTGTTTTAATCACTCTCATTTGTTTAATTTGTTTGTCATATCCCTGGTCTGCACATCCTCTCATGCATACAGAACAGCATTCAAAAGCAGCACTCGACTCATGCAGTGGAATGCATATAGAATACACTTTGGCAAATGCTATAACTTGCTTACGTCATAGTGTTTACCTTACAACATACCGACTGTATGTTTACATTTGCAAATGACTTGCTCGCCAGTTCACAATGCTCAGCATCGTTAAATAAGCATAACTCGACTGTATGATACCGGTAGCAGTTTTGTGCTTCTCTGTGAAAATTCCAAAAATGACTTAATGTTTTATTTTTTGTTGTTCCATTTACTGTCATTTGATTGTAGTCATAAAAATATATGGTAACCTCAATATCCTCTTGTGATTATTCAGACAGACATATGAATGCACACACACACACACACAGTTGCATCATAAAGAGAATTTGTGCTGACACAAGATAAGATAAGAGAAATGTGTTCTCATAAAACATCTTAATGTTACTTTTGACAATGTAAAAAAAATTTCAAACCCATCACGGTTTATGATTTGGCCTCAGAGGTTTTCTCGATGCTCAAAGTGCTACTTCCTAACTTCTGTGACAGTCGGCTATGAAGGGGTGAGAGGTTATAGCCTTTAGTGATACTCAAATAAACACTCTTGAAGTATTGTTCCACACAATGAACCTTTCGGCAGCTGCACGCCCCCAACAATTTCTGCTCCAGCCGTCGCAGGCAACATGCACATCTGCAGATCTATATCTCACCGTGCATTGCACACCCTAACATTCCACAGAGCGCAGCGCCGGCAGTGATTTGTGCTCTTCTCTCCTACTTTTTTTTATTATTAAATTTTCATCTGTAATCTGAATGTCCTCTTGACTAAAAGCACAGCCTTTTAAATCAATCTCGCAACCCGACCGTAAACCTGAAGCGCATTATGAGCCGTATTGATGTTACAATGGCATCCCCTCACCTTCTCGTGCTCCCTCGGCACTTGGAACGCATATATTGTTGTGTGCTAACAGATGGGCAATCTTGCAGCCAGAGATGCTTAAAAGTGTTTAATAAATGTAAAACAACCTATATAGTGTTGAAGAAAGGGGCCTAAAGCAGAACCAGCTGTCTGACCGTGGCGAGAGACCTTACAGAGGATTCGGGCCCATAAAGATGATGCCTAATACAGGCCAACACGTGGGCCTTACTGATATGCAATACAGGGTCCTGTTGTATATTGGACAGTTTATGGGCTACAACATCATTCCTCTGGAAAAGTGGACTGAGGCCATACGTTACTCTAGGCTAATTTATGACTTGATGGATTTTTTTCCCTTTATATACTCTATCAGAGGAGAACAATAAAAGGAAGCAGGTGAGGTTGGAATGTAGAGCCTTTCATGTTTTTATCCCACTCCAGAGGCACACAGGCGTATTTTGGTCTTAGAAGGTAATACATGAAAGTGTCTAACAAATTGTCAAATTAAGGATTGGTGTCATGACCCCTGGTGGTGTCTCTTTACAGCCATGAGCCTCTTCCACCCCATGAGATTCTTTAGAACTGAACAGTGCAAAATTGAGAGCTAAATTTATGGAATGGAGAGGAAAAAACTTTATTCTTTCCTATATCTTTCTTTATTTTGTCTCTGCCATTGAAAATAGTTCCAAACAAAGCCACAACAGAAATGGTGTAACATACAGTAGTGGTGTTTTTGATTATGACTACTATTATTTTTGGCATTTATTCAGATAAGATAGTTAGAAAGCTGACAAGAAGTAAAGTACACATGGGATCGGAAAGGATCACAAGCGGAGGTTCGAAGTCAGGGTGAACTGAAGCGCAACAACATTCTTAAAAATAAAGGTTTCTAATTGGCATCTATGGGTTAATGAAGAACCTTTAACATCCATGAGAACTTTTCATTGCACAAAAGGTTTATTTAAATATGCTTCACAATAAGAAAAAAAGTTTTTACTAAGAGCTTTTCACTGATATATTTTTGGGGAGCCCAAAATGGTTCTGTTATGGCATTGCTGAGAAAACACGAGTGTTGGCTGCATGTCGAAGCACTTCCCACAAGACAGTGTTGCAATGTTTTGTTTCTGAATGAGTAAATGATTCAGTGACTCATTCATAAAGACAGTCACTTCTTGCATTCCTGAATAAATCTGTTTTTGAAAGAATTGGTTGAGTGAATAATTTAATGACTCACTCATAAACACAGTAGCTTTAGTTCTTGAATGAATGAGCGTTTTTGAACAAATCATTTCAGTGAATGATTCAATTGGCTCACTTGTTATAAAGATTTATCGCCACCTACTGACATAACAATGTAACCTGAAGAAAGAGTAGCTAAAAAAGTCCATCACTAATATACAGATAGTCTGTCGGCAGTGTGTAAAAATAAACAGCGGAACAACTATATGCATACATAAATTAAACATTGTTTCATTGGTCCGTGAAAGGACCATACTATCTTCAGGGAGATTCTTCTGCTCTGGTTCCTCAGCTGTTTCCTGGTGTTTGCAGTGAGGCTTTACTCGAAATGGCACATAGAAGGGCCCCTCCTCAGTTTAAGCTGTCTTAAATGCATTTTATATGACCTAATATTTCACAACACCAGGCCCATTTTCATCCTGAGATACACTGCAGATAAGAGTTATAATCTATGTGTGACGAATGTGCCAGACTCATGCCTCTGACTCTGGTATGTACACAACACTCTGCGGTTATGGCAGGCTGATGGGGTTAAGGAGAGAGAAAGAGAATAAAATGAAAGAGCATGTGTGTTTGGTTAAGATGTACCTGTCAACTGGGATGACACACATGTCTGTACTCATTTAAATGAATCTCTTATCAGTACCTCAATGTCCCCACTCAAGAAACATTGACAGACGGTATGTTAACATGTTTGGTTGGTTTAGTTTTGTCAAGAGCCTCCAATAGACATTTATTGACTTTATTGAGTGGACATTATAAGAATCCCAGATAGCCTGCATGGGACTCCATTCACTATTTCAGAGAGGAGATTTTGAACTTCCTTCTACATTTTATTTGTTTTGCACAATTTATGCAGCTTTCATTAAATTGGATTCTCTGTTTCCATTCTGAAGTAATTAAAATTCTGATGCATTAATTATATATGCTGTAATTATATATATTTTCCATTATGTTAGGCTATGTGACCCTGGACCACAAAACCAGTCATAAGTGTCAATTTTTTAAAATTGACATTTGCATATCATATTATTATATTATATTTGAAAGCTAAATAAATAAGATTTCCATTGATGTATAGTTTGTTAGGATAGGACAATATTTGGCTGAGATGCAACAATTTGAAAATCTGGAATCTGAGGGTGCAAAAAAAAAATCTAAATATTGAGAAAATCGCCTTTAAAGCTGCCCAAATGAAGTTCTAATCAAAAATTACATTTTGATATATTTACAGTAGGAAATTTACAAAATATCCTCATGGAACGTGATCTTTACTTAATAATGATTTTTGGCATAAAAGAAAAATCGATCATTTTGACCCCCCCCCACACATAATGTACTTCATGATTTTATATGTAGGTCATTTATCTGAAACATTTATCTAAAAAATGTATCATGTAAGGTTACTCGTGTTTTATAATGAATTGTTTGACCCATTTTTTTTATTTTATTCTAAATAGCAATGCAATGTTTTACAAACAGGCTGTTTATTACTTTCCTGTTTCTTTTTCTCGACAAAACTTACAACAAAAGGGAAACGAACTGCTCAAGCTCTCATAAGCCTCGCAGTCATTCGAATCCCAGGAACAGCGCCAGGCGCGCGCCGATGAAATCCTGTGTTTCCACGGCAACAGAGGAGGAGTTTGCACTTCGACCCGTGACCACATCGGCGGAAATGAGGAACTAGGAAGTCGACTTCAGGGCTGATGTGGAATACCACACACACATTTGTTTAAGATGAATTAGTGTCGCTTACAGCAACTTATTCATTTTCATTCACCACAGATACCGATTGGCATAAGCGGTCATCCCACATGCAGTGGCGACGCTAGCTTGTTCGAGAAAGATGCTTCAGAGGTAAATATCAGAGGCTTGTGCTGTATGACTACAGCAGCAGTAACTGTGGGTAATGAAGCCAGCAGTGGAGCTTCTAATTGAATTAAATAAGGGAAGACCGCGGAGTGTTTTTTTTTCTTCATTAAATACTGGTTTATGTTAGGCTATGTGACCCTGGACCACAAAACCAGTCATAAGTGTCAATTTTTTAAAATTGACATTTGCATATCATATTATTATATTATATTTGAAAGCTAAATAAATAAGATTCCCATTGATGTATAGTTTGTTAGGATAGGACAATATTTGGCTGAGATGCAACAATTTGAAAATCTGGAATCTGAGGGTGCAAAAAAAAAATCAAAATATTGAGAAAATCGCCTTTAAAGCTGTCCAAATGAAGTTCTAATCAAAAATTACATTTTGATATATTTACAGTAGGAAATTTACAAAATATCCTCATGGAACATGATCTTTACTTAATAATGATTTTTGGCATAAAAGAAAAATCGATCATTTTGACCCATACAGTGTATTATTGGCTTTTGCTACAAATATACCTGTGCTACTTATGACTGCTTTTGTGGTTTTGTGGCTATATTTAATACAGCCCTTTTTTCATTCAATAGCAAAGCCCCCCCATTGCTATTACTGATGAGAGACCTGCTAATAAACATAAAAACTAATACTATTGATTATGTACTTCATGATTTTATATGTAGGTCATTTATATGAAACATTTATCTAAAAAATGTATCATGTAAGGTTACTCGTGTTTTATAATTAATTGTTTGACCCATTTTTTTTATTTTATTCTAAATAGCAATGCAATGTTTTACAAACAGGCTGTTTATTACTTTCCTGTTTCTTTTTCTCGACAAAACTTACAACAAAAGGGAAACGAACTGCTCAAGCTCTCATAAGCCTCGCAGTCATTCGAATCCCAGGAACAGCGCCAGGCGCGCGCCGATGAAATCCTGTGTTTCCACGGCAACAGAGGAGGAGTTTGCACTTCGACCCGTGACCACATCGGCGGAAATGAGGAACTAGGAAGTCGACTTCAGGGCTGATGTGGAATACCACACACACATTTGTTTAAGATGAATTAGTGTCGCTTACAGCAACTTATTCATTTTCATTCACCACAGATACCGATTGGCATAAGCGGTCATCCCACATGCAGTGGCGACGCTAGCTTGTTCGAGAAAGATGCTTCAGAGGTAAATATCAGAGGCTTGTGCTGTATGACTACAGCAGCAGTAACTGTGGGTAATGAAGCCAGCAGTGGAGCTTCTAATTGAATTAAATAAGGGAAGACCGCGGAGTGTTTTTTTTTCTTCATTAAATACTGGTTGAGTTTAACCCATAACCACCCTCCTGAGGTAAAAGTAAAAGTTGTAAATGTCGGTGTTTTGAGATATAAAATATTTACAGAGCAAAATAGGCCTAAATGAATTTAGATGAATAACAATAATCCTTATTAACAACACTATAATAATAATATCCTAGTACAATTGTATGTCTCGATTATAGATTGAATGTTAAATGATAAAACGGGTGTTTATTTGAATCAGCAGCTTCTATAAAGTATAAGCCTCGCACTTTTTCATACATAAAAAATAATAATAGTGCGACGTTGTATTAGCTACATAGATAATATTCTTTTCTTTTCTGAATGACAGTGTTTTTTATATGTTTACCATTTTTAGTTAAACATTTTAAAATTAAATTAGGGTTATTGGAGATGGTTCATATTTTGAACAGTTTGATTACCACAATAAGTTCATGGACATTTTTGTAACATGTTTTCAAATTAAGTTACAGTCCATCCCAGTAGTGTAAGTTGTAACAACAGCAATATATGTACTTGACATTAATTTATGCAGTTTACTATTTGTGTTAAACTACTTTAATGTTCAACAAATACATATGTGAATAATATATGTAAGTTTTAGATACATATAGCAAAAATAAAAAAAAACAGACTCCCTGGTCACCATGGTCAAATTGGTCGGAAAGAAAAAATCACTTTCCCAAAAACATAAAAAAAACTATTTAACTTTTTAAGTTTGTTGCATTGTTAAAGTCACTAGTTTTTAAGTTACAATTGTTATTTCTGTGTCATTTGTAATATGAATTTAAGTTTTAATATTATTTTTCTTTTTTCTTCTTTTCTTCTTTTGACCTAAATTGGAGTGGGGTGAATGTGTGGGGTGTTTGCCGAGAGTAACTTTTGATTTTTATGTACTCTTGTACTCTTG
>NW_015505507.1:427405-455132 GCF_001515645.1 Sinocyclocheilus grahami
GAATCCCAGGAACAGCGCCAGGCGCGCGCCGATGAAATCCTGTGTTTCCACGGCAACAGAGGAGGAGTTTGCACTTCGACCCGTGACCACATCGGCGGAAATGAGGAACTAGGAAGTCGACTTCAGGGCTGATGTGGAATACCACACACACATTTGTTTAAGATGAATTAGTGTCGCTTACAGCAACTTATTCATTTTCATTCACCACAGATACCGATTGGCATAAGCGGTCATCCCACATGCAGTGGCGACGCTAGCTTGTTCGAGAAAGATGCTTCAGAGGTAAATATCAGAGGCTTGTGCTGTATGACTACAGCAGCAGTAACTGTGGGGAATGAAGCCAGCAGTGGAGCTTCTAATTGAATTAAATAAGGGAAGACCGCGGAGTGTTTTTTTCTTCTTCATTAAATACTGGTTGAGTTTAACCCATAACCACCCTCCTGAGGTAAAAGTAAAAGTTGTAAATGTCGGTGTTTTGAGATATAAAATATTTACAGAGCAAAATAGGCCTAAATGAATTTAGATGAATAACAATAATCCTATAATAATAATATCCTAGTACAATTGTATGTCTCGTTTATAGATTGAATGTTAAATGATAAAACGGGTGTTTATTTGAATCACCAGCTTCTATAAAGTATAAGCCTCGCACTTTTTCATACATAAAAAATAATAATAGTGCGACGTTGTATTAGCTACATAGATAATATTCTTTTCTTTTCTGAATGACAGTGTTTTTTATATGTTTACCATTTTTAGTTAAACATTTTAAAATTAAATTAGGGTTATTGGAGATGGTTCATATTTTGAACAGTTTGATTACCACAATAAGTTCATGGACATTTTTGTAACATGTTTTCAAATTAAGTTACAGTCCATCCCAGTAGTGTAAGTTGTAACAACAGCAATATATGTACTTGACATTAATTTATGCAGTTTACTATTTGTGTTAAACTACTTTAATGTTCAACAAATACATATGTGAATAATATATGTAAGTTTTAGATACATATAGCAAAAAGAAAAAAAAACAGACTCCCTGGTCACCATGGTAAAATTGGTCGGAAAGAAAAAATCACTTTCCCAAAAACATAAAAAAAACTATTTAACTTTTTAAGTTTGTTGCATTGTTAAAGTCACTAGTTTTTAAGTTACAATTGTTATTTCTGTGTCATTTATAATATGAATTTAAGTTTTAATATTATTTTTCTTTTTTCTTCTTTGGTTTAGGTGACCTAAATTGGAGTGGGGTGAATGTGTGGGGTGTTTGCCGAGAGTAACTTTTGATTTTTATGTACTCTTGGTCACTCATTTCCTGTGATTAGAAGCTAAACAAAATGCCTCGGCCAAATTGACGTAAGACAAAATCCATAATTTTACACTTGAAGTCATCATGTCATTGGGCGAACAGTCACAGAAGTGGTTTCCAACTCACGTCCAAACCACTGTTCTTCAAGCCACAGACCTGCAACCAAAGGGCAAGAATGGCACCAACGATGCCTACACCATCATCCAGCTGGGCAAAGAAAAGTACTCCACATCAGTGTCGGAGAAGACCCTCAGCCCGGTGTGGAGGGAAGAGGCTTCATTTGAACTGCCAGGGCTGCTGATGGAGAGCAATCCAGAGGTGTATGAGCTGTGCCTCACAGTCATGCACAGGTCCCTGGTTGGATTGGATAAATTTCTGGGCCAAAAAATCATCAACTTAAATGAGATATTTGACAACAAGGAACGGAGGAAAACTGAGTGAGTTAAATATTTCATACATTTTTGATGCCTGATCTTTTAAAGATCTATCAAAAGTCTTGTAGAACTATACAAATGTAGCACTCTTTCAAATAAGCAGAAGTGCAACTTAAAAGAGGAACCAAACACTAAATGTCTTCTCCTCTTGTGGTGTTACAGTTAAGAAATTGTGTTTAAATTGTTTTTATGCAATCCTCAAGATTCTTTTAAATCACAGGCCTTTCTTCTCTCTCTCTCTTTTCTTTTTAACTAGAATTTTTAATTATTTAAGAGCAGACCTCAAAGTCTCGCTCTGACATATCATCCTACATAGACCCCTGTGTTTAATGCTTGTCAGCATTTTGAAGCCAAGTCAGTTAATAGTACTCAAAGTATAACATGATGGAAGGTTTTGAACGACCTGGGCTATTCTTAACTTCTGTATCTATTAGTGATGCAGTTTCATTTGAAGTAATCCTCTGACGTAACCCTGTCTTTGTTTTTAAAAACCTGTCATCTGAGTTTTAAATGTCTATGAACATGCCATTGCTGTGCATTACTATAGAAGGGTAGCCATCTCATGCAGGCCAGTTTGTTCTGGTATGAAACTCAGATAAAGGCCTTTTGACTCCATGCAGTTTGAGTCACAATCATGTGGCAGATGAACAGGTCTAGTGAGGATGATTATCATGTGTGCTATTATATTTTCCTCTCTGTTTGTCAGGCCCTGGTGACTAACAGGTGTGTTTCCTTAGAGGAAGTCTTCTGACTTCCTCTAATGTTATTGTCGGGTGTGACAGAGACTACTTTCTGTAACTAAATGTCAAGACTACTTCATAAGAGAGACAATATTTCCTGATTTCACTTTTTTGGACATGAGACTAGCATGGTTATTTGAGTATTATGAGAGAAACAAGTATGGCTAGTTGCAGTAGAAAAGGCAGTGCCAATGTCTTGCATACCTGGCATTAATGAATGCGGTAAATGACAGAAATCAATTACAGAAATGGCGTTTTTAAGAATACTGCAATTTACTTTTTATTTACATGCTTATTTACAAGTTTTACACTGGAGATCCTTTCCCAGTTTTAATGCACAATTGGTACAATATCAGTTATAGGCTGGTATTGGATGTATAGTCTATTTCATTGTCTTGTAGAACTATACAAATGTAGCACTCTTTCAAATAAGCAGAAGTGCAACTTAAAAGAGGAACCAAACACTAAATGTCTTCTCCTCTTGTGGTGTTACAGTTAAGAAATTGTGTTTAAATTGTTTTTATGCAATCCTCAAGATTCTTTTAAATCACAGGCCTTTCTTCTCTCTCTCTCTTTTCTTTTTAACTAGAATTTTTAATTATTTAAGAGCAGACCTCAAAGTCTCGCTCTGACATATCATCCTACATAGACCCCTGTGTTTAATGCTTGTCAGCATTTTGAAGCCAAGTCAGTTAATAGTACTCAAAGTATAACATGATGGAAGGTTTTGAACGACCTGGGCTATTCTTTAACTTTGTATTTTTTAGTGATGCAGTTTCATTTGAAGTAATCCTCTGACGTAACCCTGTCTTTGTTTTTAAAAACCTGTCATCTGAGTTTTAAATGTCTATGAACATGCCATTGCTGTGCATTACTATAGAAGGGTAGCCATCTCATGCAGGCCAGTTTGTTCTGGTATGAAACTCAGATAAAGGCCTTTTGACTCCATGCAGTTTGAGTCACAATCATGTGGCAGATGAACAGGTCTAGTGAGGATGATTATCATGTGTGCTATTATATTTTCCTCTCTGTTTGTCAGGCCCTGGTGACTAACAGGTGTGTTTCCTTAGAGGAAGTCTTCTGACTTCCTCTAATGTTATTGTCGGGTGTGACAGAGACTACTTTCTGTAACTAAATGTCAAGACTACTTCATAAGAGAGACAATATTTCCTGATTTCACTTTTTTGGACATGAGACTAGCATGGTTATTTGAGTATTATGAGAGAAACAAGTATGGCTAGTTGCAGTAGAAAAGGCAGTGCCAATGTCTTGCATACCTGGCATTAATGAATGCGGTAAATGACAGAAATCAATTACAGAAATGGCGTTTTTAAGAATACTGCAATTTACTTTTTATTTACATGCTTATTTACAAGTTTTACACTGGAGATCCTTTCCCAGTTTTAATGCACAATTGGTACAATATCAGTTATAGGCTGGTATTGGATGTATAGTCTATTTCATTGTGCATAATTATCGACTTATTGGTATTTAGACTATTATTATCGATGCTTCCTTACTTTTCCTCAAAGCTTCTAATCATTGGCAATATGTCACAATCAGTGCAAGCATTATTTATTCAGCAATCCTGTGATATCACACCCTTGGGGGGAAGTTATGTACTGTAACCGATTGCTAACATCACTGTTGACACTCGTGACAAATCACTCTACCGACCTCGCATCTCCTGGAAAGACTCTCAGGGTTAGCAGTCCCCATTGACTCTGTTCATGCAAGGGTTTCCTCTAACTGACGCAAGGGTACAAGAGTCCGTTTCGACATTGGAGTCGACAGGCCCTAATTATCGCACACCTGTGTTTGTTGATTGTACGGTGGTTCCCAGCGGCCCTAGCAGAGTGGGAGTATTATGGTTCCAGGCAGAGGAAGATTTATCTTGGCCTTGAGTCCCATGTGAAGAACAGAGGCTGGCTGGCTTTCCACATGCCCAGATCAGAGCTCCCTCACTGGGCCTGAGACCAGGTAAACCCTCTTCCCTCGGATCTACAAGCTCCCCAGTGTGTGGATGGTCTTGGAAAGAAACATAATCACCATTCACTAGCTGTGCCATGATGGAAGAAGAGCACTCAGCAAGATGGCAGCCTGTGACGACCCCAGAGGGAAGTGTGTTCCGTTACTGAAGGAGTGTTTACAGTAGTGTTTGCATGAAAGAACTGTGTCTAGGTCGGAAGTGTTAAACTGCATTCTAGAGGGCTGCTTTGTGAGTCTACAGAGTGTCTTTTTAATTAGTGCTGAGGTCAAGAAAGGGCCCGAGTGATGTTTTACAAAAATAATGAGTCACATTCTACAAGTCTACATACAGATAAACCAATAATTATTTTCATGTTAGGCCAGTATCAAATTTTTATATCATTCTGTCTTAATAAATTGCAAAATACTAAAATCAGTCAGTTTAAACAATGCAAGTTAGTACTACAAGTACATTTTGAGATTAGCTAAATATTATGTTTAACAGTCTTATTCAATTCTTCTTCTTATTATTTTTTTTCAACTATTCAAAGGAGCAACACAAAGTACAGAATGATTACAACTTTTCCACCTGAACATATATAACAATTTAAAATAATTGTACAGAGTAATAGTAAAATAATATGTATAAGTAGAAAAATAATGTATAAAAAGTAATAAGTATGACAATAATAATAATTATAACCATAACAATACATTTACATAATAAAATTACATAAATTTTACAGTTAATCAGCGCAGTACCTGTTATTGTTCATTATAGTTTTCACAATTGTTTTTTTTATATTTCCCGCTTTCATCTTATTTTTAAAGTTTTAGTATATATTTTGTTTTGTGTGTTTTTGTCATTTTTATTTATTTCTCTATATGGTTTTTATTAATTTTTATTTCAGTTAGATTTAGTTATTTTACTACATCGGGGGGGTGAACCTGTGCAATAAATATGCAATATTGGCTAATGACTGACATCAATGAAAGGAAATCTGTAATTAACAATATCTTTTGGAAATAGGGTTTTCCACCATACATTTGGCTATGGTGGTGTAAAATGGTATATGGCATCCGCTCACTGAACACATTGGCCCTGTATTGAATAAAAGTCTCTGTCTAGTATTTTACCTATGCCTTAAGTGTTCATGACCATCATTTCTAAATTAATGATCCTGCTCCAAGTGTCTTGAATTGCAGGAGCATCAGTATTCAGCCACTTTTGAGATTCATGTGCCTCTGCTGAAATATTGTCCATTTCATAATCTCCAAATACCGGTATGAGCATCAATGAACAAAGGCCAGATTTGTGCAAATGCCACCTCCTTTTCACACAGTTACAGCATCAATTACATTACTTCCAGCAGAAAAAAAAAAAGAGTAAGAGGTTAAATAAACAGGAGCCGGGGAATGGCCTAGATGGGGGCGTATTACTTCACATTCTTTTTGTGGCCCAAACCTTTGCAGTTACCAGGGAATTATGTTTATCCCTACTATAATATGCGTTTCAGGAAGGGGGAAGGCTTTCAAATGGACTAAACTAAATGGACTATGCTGTGGATTTGTGTGAAGTGAAATTGGGTTTCTGGCCAGACAAACACATTGCCCCCATGTCGTTTTTGTATGAATTATACATACAGAGCAAAGCCTGAAAGAGAGTCTTCCAACCAAGGGGGGTTTCACAGAAAAGGAGAAGTGAAAGAGTGTGCGGTTTTCTCCTGCTTGTTTTTATCAAGTTGTGAAAGTACACTGGAACATCTGCAAATTACTGGTGCATGTACCACCAACCTAGCTGTTTTTAATAACACCTAAGAGGCCAACCACGCTCGTGACACAACGGCCAAATATGTGTAGCTCTGTAGCAGCTGTGTTCAGAATTTAAATATGATTTGAATTTACAAACTTTTCAAACTGTTTTTTTTTTCTCAAATTACTCAAAGTACTTTTTTTTTTTCTTCCCCACTCTATCTAAATAGGTAGTCTAGTACACTTGACTAATCATGACCTTTGTGCAGAGATTTTGTTCACTGGAAAATTGGAAACTGGAAATTTCCAGTAGAAATCCAGTAAGTTAGCATCACCCCGATTCCCTCAACAAAAACAGATTTTTCCACTGACTTTTGGATTTTTACAGAAAATAAACTCTGTGAACAACAAAAGATGTGAAGAATCAATAAATAAATAAAGTTGATTGAAAAATAAGTTGTATCCCAATCCATCTAAGTGACATTTTAATTTCTTACTGTTATACCTGCCTTTCTGAATTTCTGACGTTTTATTAAATATATATATACTTCATGTCGCTCTCTTGTCAGCTGGTACACGCTAGACTCACGGCCAGGTAAGAAGAGGAAAGACCGAGGCAAGATTCAAGTTAGCATTCAGTTCGTGCGGAACAACATGACCGCCAGCATGTTCGATTTGTCTATGCGAGACAAACCCAGATCACCGTTCTCCAAGCTCAAGGAAAAGATGAAGGGTCGCAAGCACAACGGTGCCTTTTCAGACACATCTTCCGCCATCCTTCCTCGCTCAGGACAGAGCGAGACTGATTCTCTGCCAGACCAGCACCCGCACCCTCACCCTCAGGCTGCACCTGAACCCAAGCCAAAACGCTCGCTGCTCACTGGGACGCAGAAACTTTCTTCTGCTCACTCCATGTCTGATCTGATAGGAACTCACTTCAGGCCCAAACTCAACTCCATGAACTCTATTGAGGAGAAAGGTGAGGATAAACAACCACTGTAGTCCCATTTAATCACTTAGTGAGTTAAAAGCTTAGGGGTCATTACTGATGTATTTTATGCCCAAACTCGACTCCATGAACTCTATTGAGGAGAAAGGTGAGGATAAACAACCACTGTAGTCCCATTTAATGACTTAGTGAGTTAAAAGCTTAGGGGTCATTACTGATGTATTTTATTTTGTAGAATAAAATGTGAAAATATCTTGAGCTTGTGTTATCCACAGACATTATTTCAAGCAACCAAAAACCCATTGCCTTCAGGATAATGAAACGTGCTAAAATGCTAACGCGTCTCTGGGTTTCGGCCTACAAAAATGCCTCATCCCTGCAGCGCTCTATGGAGAAGCGCTAAAGAAAATGTTCCATCTTTCTCATCCACAGGGGTTGCTGCATCTCACAGACACTCTCAGAGTGATGGATATGGTTGCCCAACCAGCGACGTTCCATGTGACCCCTTTTCCGACATCGGAGACAACATGCCCCAGAAATTTGCCACTCTCCCACGCAACCGCAATCCCTTCGAGGGAGATCAGGGGATGCTGTGGGGGGCAGAGAAGAGAGAGAAGAAGGTCGGTCTTCTGGGCAGAGTGACTGGGAAGAAGGAAGGAAAGAAAACGGCCACTGGAAAGCGAACAGGAAGCTCTGGAGACCTGCGATCTCCAAACCCCTTTACCAGTGAAAGCAACCCTTTCCTCTCACACTACAGATCCAGGTATGACTAGTTTTAGCCATTTTTTGGTGCCTTTTATACGTTATAGCTACTTTAATCAAGCTTTCGTCTCACTTACTTGAGGTCAGATGCCATTAGCATTTATCAGTAATGTTAATTAGGAAAAATAAATAAGAACAAAATTAAGTTGTAATAATATGTCAAATATTTATTTCAATAAATGCTTAAGTATTATATTTATTTTAATTGTATTTAAATGCATTATGTGATGTATAATAGTATTATTCATTCAGCAATAATTGCTGAGGAACGTGTCTTCCATTAATTTTGCTTGCCATTTCCAACCTCTGCTCTTTTCTCAGTAGAGTTAGATGAGGACAGTCAAGCACTTAATGTTTATCAGAGAAAGTCTGTCATTAGGAAGACCTTATCAATGTCATTAGGCCCAATTCAGACTACAGGGTCCTGACCAAGCCACAGTAATGAGATCTGAACGAGAGATAGACCATTCAATTAACAATTTATCTGCCCGTAGCCTACCAGGCAGTTCATCCTCTCAAGTTACTCTCTCATCTTAGATCACAGGTCTTCCAAGGGTCATAGGTTAGCTAAAAAGACATTTAACAAACCTGCTTAATGTTGTCTAGTATTTAAAGATCTGTGTGATCTTTCCACCGTTATAAACATAACCAGCATCCTTGATGGATCCCATCCATTCACAATACTTTGTCATTAAAAGATTGAAACACCACTCATAACAGTACGCCCATATAAGCATCAAGTCCGTTTATTTTTTTGCAAGTTGCAGTGGTGTATAATGGCTGTGGTATGGGTGGAAGAAATGTGTCAGCCGGTTGAATTTCCAAATTTCCTGTTATGATCAAAAAGAAAATTCAACATCAGACTATCTATATTATAACAGACAAGCATTGTCAATGTAGATAACTTATTCACTTGCTATGTGTATTTTTATTAAAATGTTGTTAAAAATAATAATTTTATATTATTTTTTTAAAATGCTTTAGAATTTTTTATAATAATAATTTTATAAATATATTCATGCTACTAGATTGTCTAATAGACATTAGTACATTGAATATAATATAAACTACTGTTCAAACGTTTGGGTTCAGTCAGATTTATTTATTTTTTTTCCAGAGAGAAATGATAACAGTAAGGGTCATTTAACTGATCAAAATTGACAGTAAAGACATTAACAATGCTAAAATTCGATAGATCTACTTTAAATAAATGCTTTTTTAAGGCTTAATATACTCATCAAAGAGTCCTGTAAACATGGTTTCCACAAAAATATTAAGCAGCACAACTATTTTTAAAATAGCTAATAATAGGATATGTTTCTTGAGAACTAAATCAGCATATTAGAATGATTTTTGAAGGATCATGTGACTATAAAGACTGGAGTAATGACTGCTGAAAATTTAGTTTTGCCATTACAGGAATAAATCACATTTGAATTTTATTTAGAAATAGAAAACAGTTATTTTAAATTGTAATATTATTTCACAATATTAGAGTTTCTACTGTATTTTTTATCAAATAAATGCGGCCTTGGTGAGCAGAATAGACTTCTGTCAAAAACTTTCCACCCAAAAATTTTTCTACGCTTAAATATATACGTATACCGTCACTGTGGTATAAAATTGCTCATAATGTGATAAAAGATTTTGGTCTCACCGCCCACTTACTGAGTGCCGTAACTGGCTGTAATGCCTTTGTTGTGGTCAGTGACCAATTGTTGAGAAATGAAAAGTAGACTTGCTGTTTGCGTGTGAGGGGGTGTTGAACCATTTCCTGACCCTCAGTCAGATAACTAAAAGTCAACTCAAATGTTATATTGAACTACTGCAGGCAAGTAGCAGTTGCATTAAAGGATGTGATGTGTTTCATGATAATGCTTGTTGTTGTCGACCAAGATTTCACCAATGTTAAATCAATTTGAATGTTAAATGAAAGGGTTTCCTGTAAGATGAAAGTGCATTTTATGTATTTGTTGAAGTAACAGTTTTGTCTTTTTTCCTGTCTTGCAGTGACAACATGAGAAATCCCACTAGTACTGAGGACCTTACACAGAGATTCAAAACCTCTCCTGAAAAGAAGCACGGCATGAATAGTGCAAGAGAGCGTGTAAGTCCATTCCAAAGAAATAGTATACACTGTATGTTTTTTTAAATATTTTACACTATTGTAATAAAGCTAAATTACGTTTGACCACACTAAATATAAGAATATTATTTTACATTTCTATACATTGCTGAAAAAAGGGTCTGTTTTCACATTGGCACTGTCTAGTCTGTCCAGACACATTTCTCATAAGTTTTCAAAACTTGCCCAAAGTTTTAATTGGTCATTTATTGCAGCCCTATTATACATGGAAGCTGATCTCTGACTGAGTATCGCTTGTGGCGCTCTAGTTGGAGGGCTGTTTATCTAATTAACAGCTGAAATGGGTGGTCATCGTCTTTGATCTGCATGTAATTTGGAGTAGTGTGATGTTATTAGTGTGCTTCCATTTCGTTAGCGAGCCATCTTGGACAGTATGTTCTCTCACTCAATAATTGGAAATCTAATCATTAATAATACGCAGTTTGTCACTGGTCTAATTTTACACTATAGGTCAAACCACGGTCAGCGTTAAACATGGAAAGGGGTCCTCTCTCACTTTGTCATAATTATACTGATTGTGATCGTCATCGTGTCCAGTGTAGAGTAACACGACGGTCGCTTGCCTGCTGTGTGAGAATAGCCGCTGAAGTGATGTTGAAACTGGAGACGCGTTGCTGAAAATGGCTTTCCTCACCCATTTTTGAGGTTATGTTAACACTGCATCAGTGAAATAGTGTCTCTGGCACTCTAAGGCCTTAATTAAAGGATGGGGGGTGGGGGGAGAGTCGGCCGAGGCATTTCAAAGGACTTGGAGTTTTAGATTTTCAACGCAAAAGCCCTCATTAGTGCCCATAATGAGACAACTGAAGAATGCCAAGTGGAAGTCTTATCTCTCCCACACTCCTGATTGCCTAAATCTGCTCATCAGCTGCTTGCCAGTTCATGGTCATTTCCTGGGATATTTTCCTGCCCCCGCTAGCTTGTGCCCTGGTGGTTTTGCTATTCATGCAACATCTCTTTCTCTAAATCTTCCTTTGATTCTGTGGTAGCTGTTCTATATGGCCAGAGAGAGTTGTTTTGGCTTGCGTTGACTGTTGACCAGCATTACCAAACACTCAACTCAGCAAGCACACCTAAAAAAATTTATGAATGTTTATTGCATGCAAGTGGCATCAGCAAATCAATTTGGAAGGTGTTTTGAAATTGTGATTATTTTTTGTGGATGTATGAAGTCAGTTCCCTTCAGGTTCACTACAGGTATAGTTTATCATATTGACTAGGGAAAAAATTCCACTACCAAAAATCATAAAGCATCCAAATTAACAATAAATCATATTTTTAAACAATAGATTAATTCAGCAAATGTTTTGTTTGGAAAGTGTACATTTTCATTTAAAATAAATTCTGCTTGATTTTATATTTTGTTGTCTAATGCGATGACATTCACATGATTTACGTGTCTAAATACTTTTTAGGGCCACTGTATTTTTGCTTTTGATCTGCATGTAATTTGGAGTAGTGTGATGTTATTAGTGTGCTTCCATTTCGTTAGCGAGCCATCTTGGACAGTATGTTCTCTCACTCAATAATTGGAAATCTAATCATTAATAATACGCAGTTTGTCACTGGTCTAATTTTACACTATAGGTCAAACCACGGTCAGCGTTAAACATGGAAAGGGGTCCTCTCTCACTTTGTCATAATTATACTGATTGTGATCGTCATCGTGTCCAGTGTAGAGTAACACGACGGTCGCTTGCCTGCTGTGTGAGAATAGCCGCTGAAGTGATGTTGAAACTGGAGACGCGTTGCTGAAAATGGCTTTCCTCACCCATTTTTGAGGTTATGTTAACACTGCATCCGTGAAATAGTGTCTCTGGCACTCTAAGGCCTTAATTAAAGGATGGGGGGTGGGGGGAGAGTCGGCCGAGGCATTTCAAAGGACTTGGAGTTTTAGATTTTCAACGCAAAGGCCCTCATTAATGCCCGTAATGAGACAACTGAAGAATGCCAAGTGGAAGTCTTATCTCTCCCACACTCTTGATTGCCTAAATCTGCTCATCAGCTGCTTGCCAGTTCATGGTCATTTCCTGGGATATTTTCCTGCCCCCGCTAGCTTGTGCCCTGGTGGTTTTGCTATTCATGCAACATCTCTTTCTCTAAATCTTCCTTTGATTCTGTGGTAGCTGTTCTATATGGCCAGAGAGAGTTGTTTTGGCTTGCGTTGACTGTTGACCAGCATTACCAAACACTCAACTCAGCAAGCACACCTAAAAAAATTTATGAATGTTTATTGCATGCAAGTGGCATCAGCAAATAAATTTGGAAGGTGTTTTGAAATTGTGATTATTTTTTGTGGATGTATGAAGTCAGTTCCCTTCAGGTTCACTACAGGTGTAGTTTATCATATTGACTAGGGAAAAAATTCCACTACCAAAAATCATAAAGCATCCAAATTAACAATAAATCATATTTTTAAACAATAGATTCATTCAGCAAATGTTTTGTTTGGAAAGTGTACATTTTCATTTAAAATAAATTCTGCTTGATTTTATATTTTGTTGTCTAATGCGATGACATTCACATGATTTACGTGTCTAAATACTTTTTAGGGCCACTGTATTTTTGCTTTAGTTTCCAGAATGGCAGTTTTATGGAGTCAAATTTGCTCTGCTGTTTCCTCAGGGGAAAAAGAGAGAGAATGTTTTGTTTTCATTACCGTAATCTAAGGAGGATAATCATAATCAAAGTGTCACATGTATAAACAGCTGTCCGATATGGTGGATCAAGTTCAAACCCAGAAGCAGTTCAGACTCTGAAGCTTCAGGTTAAATGTGTTGAGGCTTGCTCCTGCCAAGTATCTTTCTTAACAAGTGCAATGTATGAATGCAGATTATTATTAATCTTCCATTTAGTATTATACATGTAAACACAGATAACTTTTATGGGGTATATATCATCACACAGGGCTGGTCCCTCAAAATATTCAGATGTCTTCACTTTTCAAAATTTGAGGATGTAAAAAGTCTTAAATATTGTTTTTGGAGGTATTAAATTTGAAAAATGGTTTTGTTTTTTTTGTTTTCGTACCGGTTGCCCAGCCCTAATAACTATTCACAGTTGAAGACTTGAAGTAATCGTACCGATGCTGTTTAAAGGTTTTTAGTCCCCAGTTAAAACCTTATTTAATGACTTATATATTTATTATTATAAAAGTATTAAGGTCTTAAATTTAATTCTTTAAACACAGAACCTTATCAGTGTAGATTTGGTGCAAGTACTTCATTTCTGGAGCTATTTGGATTGTTTGCTAATTAGATGAATTTCGGGTCTGTGTATTGTTGATGATGATTTTGGGTAGAAGTTTTATTGTAATTAATTAAGCAACAGTGATTAGACATGACTGAGTCATCCACTCATATTTTGACACCGCTGAAATGGATAAGCTCTCCAAGAGATTATATCAACGGACCGCATTTAGTGCTTGTTTTCACCTTGACAGCAGAAAGTGTGAATTTGTCAGACACTTGATAGCAGATGTGCAAATGTTTCTAAATTGCCGTTTCCTCAATATCATTGTGAAATCAGACGCAGACACTTCTCATGTCAACACATAATCGCTCTGCTTGAGAGAACTGAGGCTTGAGCGTTTAGAGCAACACTTTTAATAAAAGCTTGTTTATCAAGTAAGCTCTAAAGGCAGCATTAAATATGTTTATTTCTAAATTTTACAGTATCAAATTATAGGTCAAAAGTAGTACACAATTTATTTACTTCAGAGAGCAGTTTGAATTCCCATCATGTTATGGGCAATAAAAAAGTAGAGATTTAACAACATTTAAGAATCATATGTCATGTATTATTCCTCACATCTAGGAGCCTGAACATCTGCAGACGAATATGGCGGCCTACAACAATCTCTCCTTTGCAGAAGTTGTGCAAGAGCTCATCAAGCAGAAAGAGGTGGTGAGAAAGAAAGATGCTCATATTCGGGAGCTGGAGGACTACATTGATAACCTGCTGGTCAGGGTAATGGAAGAGACACCCAGCATCCTGAGAACACCCTATGAGCCCAAGAGAAAAGCTGGGAAGATCTCAAAGAAGTAAAGGATCTCCAAAGCATGGTATAACTGTTTTCTGGCAAAATATGAATTGCTTGCAAAAGGACAATGGAATGTCATCTCTGATAAGCCAAGTGTATTTGTTCACACACAGACAGATTTCTTGCCATAAAGTTACTCTAGGTTTGCAAGAACAACCGGATATATTGTGAAGAAAGATGGGCACTAAATGTGGAGATGCCAAACCCCCTTTTTTAGATTTTTCCATTACTTTATTTAGATTTTTTTAAAGAATCTTTTGAGCTGTTGACTAATACTTTCGAGTAAAACGTTTTTGAAAATCAGTCAGTATAACAGAATTGAGCACTTAATACTCTCACTGTGTTTTGCGATGATCACTGGGGTGGACTGTCCATATGAGGCCTTTAATTTGCTGTGACTGAATTCACACTTCAAAAGCTGTACCAGATCAATTGACCACAAATGTGTGGTGAAGCAAGGAAACACTTGGATGGCACCATGGGACATAAAGATGATTGTTTACTGCATGTTCTAGCACCGGAGCATATTGGGTTCGACAGGGTAACTCTCCTGTCACTTTTGAGTGATCAGACTCATGATATTGGCATGTGTTTGGTGCCATATTGATACGTTACAAGACGTCGGTACTGAAAACTTTTGGTACTTTTTTTCAAAGCATATGTCTATAAAAAAAAATACACTCAGAATTACACTACCAATATTTATTTTGAGCTTGACTGCAATGAGCAAATGTGTATGTGTGAATAACACTGTTCACTTTTTAAGTCTAAAAAACAATCTGCCTGTTATATACAGCGATGACAGAAGTGTAGAAATGAGCATCCAGACTCCAAAGGCTTCATTGTGAATGTCCTTCAGTTGATCTGGAATGTACTGATGCTGAATTTCTTTAGTGTACCGCAGGACTGTCAAAATGTGTGGGCTGCCTACAGTTGACTACACCAAAGGTTTGTTGATTAAACTTAAGCTAGCCGGTCAGTCAATCAAGCACATAAGTATTATATAGCCCCTTTTTAATTTCTAATTTTACCAGAGCAAGTCTAGCCCATGCGTATTTAAAACCATAGCAAATAACTGATTAATTTGGCACGTCTGGATGCCTCACAATGGAAACATTTCAGTCGGTTTGATTCATTACAATGTATAGCATGTTTTGTGATGAGCGATGTAGACAAAAACTAGCTGAAGAACAATTGTTTACAGATTGCTTTATAGATTCAAGGCAGTACTCTTTGACATTGTACTGCTTTCCCAATACTTTTCTTGTAGGACACTTCTTATAGTGTTGATTTTTTCTAGTGAGAAAATTACATTGGCTATCATTCTTGGTAACGCAGCATATATTTTGCACCCTGGGCTGTTACACTGGAGCGTCTGTGTAGTGAAATACTGTACAGCAGTGGTACATGTGTGCCCCGCATACTTAAAAATGTACATTTGAGAAAACTAGAACGATTGTAGTCTGTAAAATGACCCATTTTAATATGTTAGCCCTTCATGTGACGAACGAAACAATTCTTTAGGCCATAATATCCCTTTTTGATATTTTTAAGACACAATGAGTATATAAGTTCTCATTAATTTGGCACGTCTGGATGCCTCACAATGGAAACATTTCAGTCGGTTTGATTCATTACAATGTATAGCATGTTTCGTGATGAGCGATGTAGACAAAAACTAGCTGAAGAACAATTGTTTACAGATTGCTTTATAGATTCAAGGCAGTACTCTTTGACATTGTACTGCTTTCCCAATACTTTTCTTGTAGGACACTTCTTATAGTGTTGATTTTTTCTAGTGAGAAAATTACATTGGCTATCATTCTTGGTAACGCAGCATATATTTTGCACCCTGGGCTGTTACACTGGAGCGTCTGTGTAGTGAAATACTGTACAGCAGTGGTACATGTGTGCCCCGCATACTTAAAAATGTACATTTGAGAAAACTAGAACGATTGTAGTCTGTAAAATGACCCATTTTAATATGTTAGCCCTTCATGTGACGAACGAAACAATTCTTTAGGCCATAATATCCCTTTTTGATATTTTTAAGACACAATGAGTATATAAGTTCTCTGTGTATATAGCTCTGCAGCAAGCTTCCCAGAAGTAGTTTTTCTTAACAACATGGTTAAAACGTTGTGCTGGAAAGGAAGTCTCGTCTTTTATAATATTCAGTCACAATGAGCAAGTGATGTATTCTAGCTGTATTGTTAGAATTATTGTAATTATTATTGTTTTGTTCATTTAAAGTTTTATTTACTTACATTTTATGTATTTGGAGAGGTTTACATGTGTGTAATTGGTTATTCATGTTAAAATCATTCAGTGCCACGTGCAGTGTTACACAGTGCTGACATTAGTTAAACGCTCTAGTTTAATGTCAGTTTTCTAAAAGTGAGGCCATTTTGAGGACATTTTGTGTGAGCAGACGGAAGCTAGTTTTTCCATTTGTTTATCCTTTGTATATGGATAAACGTGTTAAAGCTTATATTTACAAATCATTTACAAATGTTGTATGCCAGCCTCACGTTATTTAAACCAGGAGCATGTTATTTATTAATGATTTTCTTTTTTGTTCTGCATTGTTTGTCACTAGTCAAAAATGTTTCATTGAGTGAATTCAATTCAGAAAATTTATACGATGAAGAGTAAAGTTAGCTATAGTACATATAGCTAGCAAGTTTTTTTTCTCTCTCTCTATTTTTCATATCAGGACTTTGTGTCTTTTTTATCTTTTTCTTCAAGAGCTTTCTATCAAATAAGGTTCAAAATTGCTTAAGAGTTGCTGTAGATCTTATTGTCGGATGGATAAGAAGTGTTGACTCGCATTGATCATATTCAGCTGAGCACTTTGCTTCTCTTGGCTGTTGTGTCTCATTGAACTGGAACTGCTATGCATCTCTCTCAAGAGCAATTCTGTGTGGTATGCTGAATGTATTTTGACCAATCAGCAATGTCTGTAATCACAAACACAGTGTTGATTATCCTGTGTAGATATTACCTAGCACTAAAGTTATGTTGATACATTGTTTGCTTCACTAATATTCACAGTATAATGATCGTCATGGTTTTAAGTTGATTATCAAGAAGACATATCATTTTTAATGTGTAGGCTTTTTTATATCCATTGGTTTATTAATGGTCCCAGTGTTTAGACTACCTATTATTTTTGCATTTTCTTTCCTTTTGCTACTTGCTTGGCTGTTGCTCTTTGATTTTCAACATTTTAATGTTGTATATTTAGAGGTTTATAGCTATTTAATTCTAAATATGTTACAGTGATCATATTTGTTTGTATGCTGCTATTTTCCTGCTATTTCCCCAGCAGATGGTTTAGATAAATTCACATAGCAAAAAATCACAATGGGAAAAAAATGGGTTTTTCCTCCATAAAGGATAGTAGCAGGGCAAAATTAAAAAGAAAACGTATGAAAGCCACAGTATCAACACAAAGTTAAGTTCGAAAATAATAATTAAATATCTTTTTTTTTTCGTTAGGTGTCTTCTATACATTAATCTCTGGTGCTGCAAAATCATGTCATATATATATATACATATATATATATATGTTTGTACCAGTTTTTCAGTATTCTGTATCATATGGGTTTTATACTCAGACAGTCCTTCCATTAAAATACTTCTTCCTCTATTTCCTCCAAAAACTTGAATTTCCAATAGTGTGTAAATAACACTACTTAGAATATAGAATTTTACCCTCAGAATTTGATTACGGTATTAGAAAAATCATAGTTATGATGAGGACTTTTCTCAACGTGACACTTTCCTATAGGGTGGTTAAATATTTTGCGTAGATGTAGTTATTGATGATTCATCCGGAAGTAATACATCTGTCTTTGCATTCTTGGCATGCGGCATGAATGAGTGTAGAAGAGAGATCTGAGTGTGTTTGTCTATGTAACTACCATATAAAAGGGTGAGAATGACGGTACAACCCATTTCAATAAATCTCCTGTACTTCATTACTTGTGTCTGGTATTGCTTTCATATACTGTACATGTAAATGTAAGACAAAAGGCTTTTAGAGCAAAATATTTTCATGTTCCAAGCTGGGAGAACTCAAATGTTATTTGACAATTGCTCTTCATCTCAAAAGCATCAGAATCAGTTTCCACATCAATACGTTAATTTCATCAAAATTCATTAGACCCTGCAATTATCTCCCCAAGCTTTAGGATTTTAGCTTTGTATTTGCATTACACTGCGAACCTCACGGATGTTGTTTCTTCCAGGGAAATTAATGGGAAGGAAATTCTCATGCCCACCCAAACAAATAAAATAGCCTCTTGAACGACAAGGTAGCTTGTTAAACTTCTCACCTCATTTGTTTGAGTAACAGGAGTGTGTGTGTGTGTGTGTGTGCGCGCGAACTGCTGCATGTACAAGTGCCACTCAAGCTGTTTACCATCTCCTCCTTCTGAGGAGCAGTATCATTGCTCTTCATTCACAAGACCGGCCCCTTCACAATCCACACAGAGATACTTTCTCATTGCAACATTTGGATGAAAATGGAGCTTTTCAGATGCAATGATATGTAGATTCACGGAATTCCCTATTGAAACAGGACACTTCTCAAAGCAAGGATTTCCAGTAGTTTCTTCAATAAGACACAGTCTGTCTAAGGAAGCTTGAGACAATGTGCCGTGCAAGACGGGTGCTCTCTTTCTACTAGAGGGTGCTTAAAAGTATTCTGAGTTTTTTAGCTGTTTTATTTTTAAAGGTGTATGGGAAACCATTAAAGTAGTTAATAAGGCCAAAATAAAATACAAATCATTACAAATACATTTGTTCTTTCATTTAAGTTATTTTTTTAATGTAATGACCTGTTTAAACAGGTTAAAAGAGGTTAAAAAGTATTGTACAGCTAAAATATAACATACGCCATCTTTAAATGTGTGAAATTTTCCATGACTGTAGTAATAGATAGTCAGTCATTTGTGGGGTCTTGCTTTATAAGTGAAATATAAAGCAAGATATGGAAGATTCTCCATTCTCCATTTCCATTGTTGCTTAATTTCCTCATTTTGTCCTTTTCTATGGGCAAACTTGGTTTCATTTTACTTCAGTGTCTTAAAGCAGAGCCTGAATGTCAATAAATACTCACTGACAGATTTTATTAATACTGTTTATAAATTTTTTATTTTATTATGAAACAAGTGATGCTAGACAAAATTTGTTAAGCCTTTTTACATGCATATGAATTAATTTAGCATTCAGCCAATGCGACATCTGAGAAAAGTACATACATATATTCACATATATTCTTTGCAACTAAAAAAATATAATTTTTAATCTTAATAATATATATATATATATATATATATATATATATATATATAAATTAGGATAAAAGTTGACATTTCTATTGTTTAAATATTATTTATTTGTATCTTATACTGTATTGTATGTATACATCCAAACAATTTAATTATATTTAAATATGTTTAAGTGTGAATTAAGTGTCCAAATACTTTCTAGGGTCACTGTAAATGTTCCACTTTGTTCCACTCCTGTTAATGATTATGCAGCATTAGACAGAGAGGGTGGAAGGTGTAATGTTTAATGAGGTGCACTGTGCATCATTTTAGACTGGTAATACATTAATTAGCCTTTTTGAAGGACATCTAAAAGCCAGTACTTACATTCATTACAGTGTAATGTTTTCAAGTGCATATTGTATTTTGATATTGGCCCACAATATGTGACATAATCCTAAAAAATAAATGAGGAGCACCTTTTTTTGCTCGCTTTTCATGAATTAGCAGTGACTGACGCTGTAAATGTTCTGGTGTAGGTTTACGTCTCATTTTCATCTGCTCTAATTGGAGCAATAACTTTAACACATTCATTGTGAGATACTGTTTCGTTTTGTCTAGTGTCCAGTGGATGTGGCACGCGTCACGTCCCTTCCGCTGGACTTTATATGATACATGATAGCGCCTGCGTTTGATCGTAAATTACAGGATGGGCAGTCGTGGTTCGAGCCCACCGGATGGCACGTGTGTTTACAGGGACAAGTGTGCAGGTGAAGGCCACCCACAGTTCATCTGTGCTGCTGTTAAAAATGGATGGGCGTCATGGCACAGAGATCGGTGACACCCGGCACGCGTCCATTCAGAGAAAAACACCCCAAGCAATCTGTGACAAGATGTTCGACAAGTGAAATTCAACACATGGATGAGCTATTCAGATATGACAGGCATTGGTGGCTGTCTGCCCCTCCTTATGGCCCCAGCTCTGGCTGAACCTGACCTAACATAAGCCAGATGTCAAGGTTAGCATCCACTGGGGCTTCCACCCTGCTCTGAAGCTTTAGCAGAGAACAGTAAATTAATCTGGAAAAGCACTTGGTTTATAGGGGAAACCTGCATGCAGCTAGGTGTCAAATGAGCCTCTCAGCGCGAGGATGGGCCCCCATCAGGCCCTATTGTGTGCACCATTGTGTGCTTGATTGGTGCCACGCGTCCTGGATCAGGTGAACAAAGGCCAGATGACACCCTGAGGTGCAAGACGAGGGGAAATCAGACACATGAACAGGGCAATTAAAAGAAAAGGAGGTGAAAGGAGCTGAGCCCAAGCTAAGAGAAAGCCAAGAGAAATTCAAAGGTAACTGATAAAGTTTACAAACTAGAAAGAGACTGACAAGATAGGAACATCAGTACAAGTGGAGCTCTCAGGGTTTAATGAGTGCATTTCATTTGAAAGAGCACAGCTTTATATGCTGCAAAAAAGGCTAAAATATAATTTATGCTGTTTTGTGTAGGTGTATGTGCATCTCTATGGCTTTAGTCCTGCCCTTTCACACATTGCTTTACCCTAAAAAAAATATTAAAAGAGCAAACAAATATTAAAACTATACATAATATATTTTACAATTATTATGTATAATATAAAAAAGATTGGGCTCAAATAATTAAAAGCAAAATATCCACATGCTAACATAAGACTGTTTTTTGCTGCAGTATACCGTTGATTTAGGTTTCAGAAACACAAGTGATGTCTCTTTGCAAAGATTTTACAAAGACCTTTTGATTTTACAAACCCCTGGTGGTTCTTGAGGGAATTGCAGGTGGTTTGTGAGTTGATGAAAAGCTAAAACTAAATGAATTATAAAAATGTAAAACTAAAATAAATATTGTTATAAAAATGTTAAATTAAAATAAATATGTACCTGTATGTTGACCATTAACCATCATTAAAGAACCATTAACATGCGAAAGTATTGCAAAAAAAATTGTTTAAATATTAACTTTTTTAAATCTCAGGGGGTACATCAAGTAAATATCAAACCAAATAGATTTAGCTGACAAAAACATTTAGGAATACCTGCTTTAAACCACAAAAACAATAATGTGTATAAATTACATCGTCTCTCTCTATACTCTTTTACCAAAGTGAATTTCCATTACAATAAACAGAAGAAATCTTACCTAATAATAATAACAAAAAATTGATTCCCAATGAAAATAGTGTTTACTCTTGTGATAACTTTTAGGTGCCATTATTCTCAGTTTCCCCTGAGCTAATCTGACTTCAGTATTGATGTTTTTAAATGACAATTTTATACTAAATACATATTATTTGAATGCGTTCAAATCTCAGTATGGATGATTTAGTTTAAATTTGGATTTTATGATTAGTAAATTATGGTTGGGGGAAAATAACAGCCTAAGCTAGTTTGCTGGCCTGAGCTGGTTTCCCAGCCTGGTCAAGCTGGTCTGTTTTTTGTTTGTTTGGGTTTACCCTGTTAAAATGTAGTTTTTGTGCCGGCCTGCATTACTCATAGCATTTTATCTGAACTTTTCCCGTCTTAAAATATCTCTGTTTTCATGCGAAGTGACTAGTTCATATAGCTCTTGTCATATAATTACCAACAAAAGCACTTGTTCAGATCTGTTGAAATGCTTGAGAAATTGAACTTTCGAATGTTTGGTAAAGACGACTTGCATGAGTCGGTGTGTATATGCTGATCTGTAAATGCCTCATTAGTCAGTCTTTACATTCTTCATAGTCTACCCATCTGGTGGTACCAGATTTTCTGGTTTAAGCTGATACGACTCTCCCTCAGGCCCGCAGGGGAGCAGGTTTCTCTCTTGTTCTCCTGAGCACTTTTACTCTCAAATATGCTGCTAAACATGGAGTAATACAGTCAATCAGTCAGTTGTCTGCCTGCCTTTCCTCTAACATAAAAGCCCAGTCGGAGCAGTGCTGGACCCTGTACCAGCCAAATTACTCCAGCGGGAATTACCAGCTCATAAATTCTAACGTGTCAGAGGAGTGGCGCGATTTCAGAGGCTGAATGTTTTCACCATTTTTTACTGGTTCCTGTGTAAGAGCTTGTCATTTTGCAGGCCAGACAAACAGTATCACAAACTGACAAAATGTAATGGTGTTTACACCTAAACACGGCCCAAAATCACAGCAATCTGGGCGGAGGGAGGCGACGGAAGCTGGGAGGCTGAGTGGCTCCCCACCATGCCTTAACAGGTCTCTTCAAAAGCAACATCTGTGATGTGTCAACTCTCAGAGACTCAAATCACCATACTAAACCATGATAATCCACTTTGTAAATGTGGGGCAAGTTGCAGCCTGCCTTTTTCTATTTCCTATTTTGCTCTCTCTCTCTCACTTTCTCTCTGTTTTCTTCACCGTCATAAATGTTTATTCTTCCGGCACCTTGCTGACTCTTTAATGTGGGAATGTGGTATTTAAATGTGCATCTTCCTCTTCTATGCTGTTTCTGATCATTGAACATACGGTGAAGAATCGAAGTGGATGGATTTAGATGCACATTAGGAAAAGCTGTTCTGTGCTTAATGTGGTTAATGAAATTTCAGCAGAAAGATGTTCAGTGAAGAGAATATTAACATCATATTCCTTCCAAAGGACTTGTGTGAGATTACATTTACAGCTCTCTCAAATACATTCCAGGCTTTCCTGTAAGGTTTTGCCAAATTACTTCAAACACAATGTGTTGTGAAATATATATACACTGCCGTTTAAACGTTTGGGGTTGGTAAGGTTTTTAATGTTTTTGAAAGAGGTCTCTTATGCTCACCGAGGCTAGAAGCAGAAATGGTAAGATTGTGAAATATTATTACAATTTAAAATAGCTGATTTCTATTTGAATATGTTTTAAAATGTAATTTAAACTGAATTTTCAGCAGTCAGGATTCAAGTCTTCAGTGTCACATGAGCCTTCAGAAATCATTCTAATATGCCGATTTTTTGCATGAGAAATATTTCTTCTTAACTATACTGAAAACTGTTAACTATGCTAAATAGTTGTGTAAACTGATTTTTTTCAGGTTTTTTTTTATTAAAAGTTTTTCTTAAAATCACACAAAAAGTGTTGATGTGTGTTATATATAATGTGATATACTGTATAATTGGTAGATGTATTGTCATTGCAAGGCCTTTTTACTTCACCCTCCTTTATATATATATTTTTTTATTTTATTTTTTTTAATTGTGTGTGTGTGTGTGTTTCCAGGTCCTCTAAAAATATTTACTACAATTAAGCTCTATAAGTTTTTTTTTTTATCATTTATATATCCAGCTTCTCTCATTGGCTAGATTAAGTCACCTGATCAACACCCTCCTTCATATTCTTTTTACAACAGCTCATTTGAATAGTCTATATTTTCTTAATTAATAACCTGTTCAGCACAGAGAACATGGAGACCAAATGGACGGACATAAAAACATGGAAGGTGCTGTATTTTTTCCCATACTTCAATACACAAGCATGTATGTGTCAAGTGATCCCATGAGGAAGATCCAGGTGTCATTACAGCAGCTAGCACCAGTCACATGTTTCAATCTGAGATTGCATTTGGAAAAATACTATGATGCTTGGTGAATATTGAAGGAGTGCTAATGAACTGTAAGTGTGGTGTTTATGATGTCATTGAGCCTCAGGTGGGCTGAGAGTGCCAGCGCAAGCTAACTATGTACCAGTTTGTTTGTTTATTTATTTATTTTTTATTTTGTTTGTTATTCTGTTAACTAGCCTGTTTGCAGATGTCTTGCCTGCTAGTTTTCTCATGTCAATGCTAACAGAGGGCACATTCAGATGCCTGATCATGCCAGATGGGCACAGAGAGAAATAAAGACAGGATGGCCGTGACTAGACTAGTGTAGTTTTTCTTAAAATCACACAAAAAGTGTTGATGTGTGTTATATATAATGTGATATACTGTATAATTGGTAGATGTATTGTCATTGCAAGGCCTTTTTACTTCACCCTCCTTTATATATATTTTTTTTTATTTTATTTTTTTAATTGTGTGTGTGTGTGTGTGTGTTTCCAGGTCCTCTAAAAATATTTACTACAATTAAGCTCTATAAGTTTTTTTTTTAATCATTTATATATCCAGCTTCTCTCATTGGCTAGATTAAGTCACCTGATCAACACCCTCCTTCATATTCTTTTTACAACAGCTCATTTGAATAGTCTATATTTTCTTAATTAATAACCTGTTCAGCACAGAGAACATGGAGACCAAATGGACGGACATAAAAACATGGAAGGTGCTGTATTTTTTCCCATACTTCAATACACAAGCATGTATGTGTCAAGTGATCCCATGAGGAAGATCCAGGTGTCATTACAGCAGCTAGCACCAGTCACATGTTTCAATCTGAGATTGCATTTGGAAAAATACTATGATGCTTGGTGAATATTGAAGGAGTGCTAATGAACTGTAAGTGTGGTGTTTATGATGTCATTGAGCCTCAGGTGGGCTGAGAGTGCCAGCGCAAGCTAACTATGTACCAGTTTGTTTGTTTATTTATTTATTTTTTATTTTGTTTGTTATTCTGTTAACTAGCCTGTTTGCAGATGTCTTGCCTGCTAGTTTTCTCATGTCAATGCTAACAGAGGGCACATTCAGATGCCTGATCATGCCAGATGGGCACAGAGAGAAATAAAGACAGGATGGCCGTGACTAGACTAGTGTATACTGGTTACAGTATATTAAAGAATATGATTTTATTTAATTTGATCTATTTTTACTTTATCTATTAAAATAAAATAAAAAACATTTGACATGTTTTTTATGATGATATCTATGATTCAAACTGTCATGATATTTTAAAAAAAGTGTTTTAATACATTCACACATGTATTCAAGGTGCAAGGAAAATATTTCATAAAAAAATCACCAAAAAAAAATCTAACATAAAAATGTAAATTTTTCATATAAAACGTTCATATATTCTAGATTCATTACATGTAAATTAAAACATTTCAAAGTATTTTTTATTTTTTTGATTTGGATGATTAGAGCTTACAGCTCATGAAAGTCAAAAATCCAGTGTCTCAAAATATTAGAATATTTACATTTGAGTTTTATTAAATGACCATCGCTACAGTATAAATCCCGGGTATCTCTTGTTCTTTGAAACCACAATAATAGGGAAGACTGCTGACTTGGCAATGGTCCAGAAGACAATCAAATAGGATAACATATAAATAAGAATTTAACACTTGCATTTTGAAAAAAGATTAGCCCAAACTGTTTCTCCATATTATTATATAAATATCATAATAATATAATAATATAATACAATGTAATATCATAATATAATACAATAGATAATATAAACAAATATTTATAGATTTTTTTCCATTTAAATTTTCCAATATTCTTTTCATTCATTCTTGTAGTTAATGCTGATGGTCCCATGCACTTCATCACAAAGTAGAGCGATCTTTCTCAATGGGATGGAACATATTGCTTTGGAAAGCTGCAGGCGTAATGATGTAAGACTGGTTTTGATAGATCATGATAGCGGCACCCAATCCCTCTAACACCTGCCACCTCAGTTTTACAGGTTCCTAAAATCAAACCGGCTTCCTCCAGTGTGAATGTCACTTCACTTTTATTGCATCTCACTACGTCTGAAATCTTCATAAAGCTTTAACAGTCAGTCTCATGTGAATACTCTAATTTCTCTGCCTGCATTAGAGGTGTCAGGGTACTTAGTGTAATTTCACTCTAATCCTCTCTGCTAGCCGCTAACAACAGGTGATATGATTTCCCAGCCGTATTTTTTCCCATTCTTCCCATTTTTCGAACCTCAATAGAATCATTCTTTGGGACGTTTTATGTTTGGAGATTCTTTAGCCTATAGCTGAGCGTGGACCGAATATACTGGCGGAATAAAACTGGCAGTGTCTCTGGCATGAAAAAGGTCACTGCGCGAGAGGAGACATCCATCTCTCGGTTGTCCCTCATTAAGAAACAGGACAATTAGCCAATTGCCCAATTAATTACAATCCTCTAATCTACAGAAAATGACTGGCTGGAAAGATGCACTGCTGCTTTCCGCCGCTCACAAAGAAAAGCTCCATGGGCGCTCCACAGAAGAGACTTAAAAGCTCTTTAATCAAATTAATCTGAGATAAACAATCATTTACCCCACTATAAAACTGCTACCAGTGAGGATTACAGTGATGTTTAAGAAATGAATTAGCTTGAGTCATTCACATTCACCTCTTTCTCTGCTATCGAAAGACTTTCTCATTTTCTCTCTCTCTCTCTCTTCCCCCTGTATGCCAGAGCGTTTATATTACAGTCAAATACTCTGCTGATCTGACACCATTTCAACAAACCGTGGACTGAAAATCCATCTCCTAGTAATCCCAGAGGTCACGAGGTCACCCCGATTGTAATGATAAACAGCGATGCCAAATCATGCAGAGTGAATTTTTGGTGCAGAAATGAAGCATTGCTGAATATGAGTCAGCACAGATGTTTTACCTTCTTCCTTTGACGCCGTAATTATCCTGGAGAGCCAACACGGCCTCACAATGTTACGTTTATTTTTCGGCCTTTGTGGCAAACTTTCTAAATGATTGTGGTGTTGACATGAAGAATGATCGTTCAGTTCCCAGTCACGGCCAACAACCCCAGGCTCTCACAATCCCCTCTTAGCGGCGTGCTTGCAAACATGCCAAGGTTTATTTTATAAACACGAGAACATGGCAGATAATCGCGCAGTACTTCTCAAAACAGGCCAACAGCGTCATTCCGGCCGGTTTTCGCCCATATGTCCTCATTAGGGTCTCTCGCGCTCCGTTTCCATAGTGCAAAACAAGGTGGAAACTCTCCAATGTTTTGCAAGTGTCACATAGCTGGGTGATGAGCCATCAAGCACTGGCTGGCTGGAATATCACTGACCCTCAGTCTCCCCTCTTTTTTTCCCATCCGTGTTTTTCTCCGAAACGTTCTTGATTTGCAAGTAAAATGAGCACAAGAGTCGGCCTTGTAAACTACTCGCAGGTGGTTCGATTTGAAGGGCTGTTTTGATACAATTAGGTAACAGATAGAGGGAGGGGGGTTCAAAGGGGGTCTCTGACTGTGAGAGTTGGGAAAATATGAGTAATTAATTGTGAGGCTTCAGTTTTGACGGGCCAAGAATTAAGCTGTCAGACTGTAAGAATGGAGATTCTTATCCTCATCCAAATGGAGAAATTGCTGGCTGTCACATGATGAACTGAAAGAGCAAAAGGATTTTATTCTGTGTGTATATATATATATATATATATATATATATATATATATATATATATATATATATATATATATATATATATA
>NW_015505507.1:456140-466619 GCF_001515645.1 Sinocyclocheilus grahami
TACATTTGATTCTGCTTTTTGAGCACAGGCATGACTTGTTTATGATACAAGTTTATTTCTGCAATGTTGTTCTTTTTTTGTCCCAAAAATTGTTACTCTTTCATCATTATCACTTTTCAAATTACTTTTATCAATAGAGTTTTAATCCTTGTGTCATAGTTTTGATTTTAAATGATAAAAATCCATTTTAAAATATGAATTATAACAAATAAAAACAAGACTATAATAATCTAAACAAAAACCATATACCATTTCATGTTGTGTGTTAAAATTATTTTTATACATTTAAAAAATAATCACTGTTGTCTTTCATTTGTGGTGACATTTTCTGTGCCCCAATAATATATATTCAAAATGTTAGTGGCAAAAAAGTAAATAAATATCATATTTTTATTGTGCAGATTTTTTATTGTTCCAGTCAAGCTGTAATTTTGTCAAACTATGCAAAAGTATGAAACTATTATTTTCATTGGTGTATTTTGGGCTACATATTGCTATCAGTGAAATTAGTCAGTTTTTTTTCTTTTACTTTATTTTATTTTGCATTGTACTGTAAAGTACAAGTGTTATACTGTATGTCCACATACAAATTAAATAAACTAGTGACAGCATGAAAAGTGTGTTTTAACTTTTTTTTTGTAAAAAAAAATTAATTTGAAGAAACACCCATAAATGTATAAAATGTCCTGCAGCCTTTGGCAGTGGTATATTCCGTCCCTTGACAGAGAATGTCCATTAGGACTGAAACTCTGCATCAGTTTCCAGTGCTTATCAGCACACACAGACGTGATATACTGTATATCCTGAAAGAGCAGGAAGGGGCTGAATTGAATGAGAAGAGAGACAAGGATGAGCATAGATACTGAAGGAGAAAGCAGATAGCAAGACGGATGGACAGATGCATAGATGTGGATGAGTTTAAGGCCGGAGTATGGAGTAGCCTCTGACTCACTGGACCAAAACCAAGTGGGGCTGACGGAGCCATCCACAAGAGCACTATTGTTCTCTTCATTAATCAAACTCCACTAGGGCAGGTAACATTCCCCTTATACACACACACATACTTAAACACAGACTGCCAGGAGGCATGAATGGGCTGCTTTTTTAGCTGGCAGCGATTGGCGTTTGAGCTGAGGAGAGGATGTGTTTCTGTTTCATTAGTGAGATGAGCTCAGCGCGGGCTCGGCACCGTGTTCAACAGCAGGTCTTAACCTCCAGAGTTTGACCTCTGCTTGGATTCAGCTTCCATTTCGGAATCTTTCCTTCTTTCTCTCTCTCTGCTCTCTAACTTTTTTCTTACTCATGTTTTTCTCTATTAACTGTCATCTCTTTCTGATTTTATTTTAGAATGATGGTAATTGGTCATTTCCAGTCATTTCACTGTGCTGTTTTAATCATGGTCAACATCATCTTTTTAAAACACATTTAGTACTGATTATTTGTTTAAGATTATTCTGTTTGATGGTGACAATAGATCTATCTATCTATCTATCTATCTATCTATCTATCTATCTATCTATCTATCTATCTATCTATCTATCTATCTATCTATGTCTGTCTGTCTGTCTATCTATGCATATATATATACATACATATATATATATACAGTGGGTACGGAAGTACGGAAATGTATAATATAAGTAGTCCATACAACCTATATGCTTCATTCCAATTCCTCTGAAGCCTTAAAGTAGATTTGTATGAGAAACAGGCTAAAATTAAAGGGATAGTTCACCTAAAAAAATAAAAAATAAATAAATGACTTTACTTCAAATGTAGAAAATAAAACAGATATTTTGAGAAATGTCTCTTTTGTTGTTGTTTTATCCATACAGTACTGTATGGTTACCAACAATAAAAAAATGAATGAATGAATGATGACAAAATTTTCATTTTTGGGTTAACAACTCTTATATTGTTACCAAAGAGTTGTTATGCATAATAATATTGTTTAATATTATTCTGTGATTTATTATTGATAATTTCATTCAGGGTAAATTACAATGTGGGTGATGATTTTGATGATGCAGATATTACAGGGAATAATGCAAAACACAACTGACCAAAAAGAAGGTCAGGGTAGTCAGACCACTTAAACTTTAAAAAGAGCAGCCTAGAGCTGTTAAAACAAAGGGATGTATGGACTTTTTTTTTAAATGTATGATTCACCAAATTGGTTTAGCACTGGATTGGCATACATATTTTCATTTAGTATACATGCACAGCTGCCATGTGTTCTTCAGGTTTTTCTCATCAAAAAATAAAATAAAATAATTGTTCGTTTTTTTCTATTATTGTTGTTGAAGTCAGACCCTGAAGTAAGCCATTTCTAAACAAGATGTATTATAAAGACATCTTAGGATATTTCAGACTCACATTAAATCATATTGTAAGCACCCTTCTGACACAATGTAAATCTCACAAATACAACATTCAGTGTTTCCATTACCCTTTTTAATGAAAATTTATGTCAGTGACATTATTTGATATAAAACTTTTAATTTGTGTAAAAAACATGCATGCTCTATTGCATAGCTATATAGATTTACTAGCAAAAAGTTCTTAGTTTTACACTAAAATCACTGTAGTTGCTGGACTTGTCAGTTGCTAATTTGCCCGGTGTCACCTGCTGTTAACTAAACAAGCTCTCTCACAACCTGTTCACACTCCCTTCTAACATAATTTTTTCCCCTCACAGTGGTGATTGATTGTACACATGGAATAGCCTATATAACACATATATATATATATATATATTTCTGAAAAAACAAAATTTTAATGTAAAATATTTTTTTTTAAATGCAAAAATGACAATATGGGTGAATCATAAATTTCCATACAAAAGCCATTATTTAAGGCATGCAGTCATTGTTTAAGCATTTCTCTAATTAACTGTACTTCTGTCATTTCACAGCAACCGTGATTTGTTGCACCGGCAGTGAGTATGCACAGTATTTCATTGCTCTGTTATTCTGGACTACTAGAATTATTTTCGGACTAGTTATTTAATTGGCTTGTACTTAGACTGTGCTTATGAAAATCAAACAAAGTGTCTCTGGTATATATATATATATATATATATCTCTAAAATTCACAAAACAGATGCTCACATATTTAATTACATGTTAATTCACTTAACCAGAGTGCTCCTTGACTCATGAATTCAAGGGTTCATGGATATCAAAAAGCTCTGCTTCTCTAAAGCACCATGGATTCTGTGGAAAGGCCTTTTCGGAGTCTGACGCATTAATTAAAAAAGCTTGTGCAAAGTGAATGTCTTATTTTCCTGTAATGAGTGTGGCTTTCATCATCCTGTTTTCCCCAACATGACGCTCCAGGCTTAAGTTTGCTTTTTTTTCAGCCTTTCACGCAGTGCTGACGCTGAGGCGGGCAACAAAGGCCTGTGAGTCACCGCGTGTCAACTCTCTATAGCATACTGTTTTTCCTCACCTCCTTTGAAAACACATTATTAATTGGATTTAGATATTTGCAAAATGATCTATTTAATGGGATTACTAGTACAATAATGATCTTATTTGAGAAGGAAGCCATCCAGGCTTTTGGGGGCGGATTTATAGTGTCTTACCAGTTCTCCGGTAGTTAATGTTATGTTTGGGGCAAAAGTTTGGATGAGAGATGGGCAACCGAGTGAAAACGGAGCTGGTCTGGCGAGATGTCGGATGAATCCGAGGGGACCTCTTCCTCACTTGCATCCAAGGGGCCCCTCAGACACTCAGCCACTGAACTCCTGACAAGTTCAAGATTGGAAAGAGGGAACGAGAGAGGGACAAGTGAAATAAGGGAGAGGGATAGAGTCTCCTGTGGCTACATAATGGCCTTTTCTGGCGTCTTTATCCAGCCTGATATCTGGCTGAAGCTTTAACAGGCCCCATGTCAACTTAAGTGCTGGTATAGGTAATGTTCTTTTCACTATCACTCTCTCTCCCCATCTCCGTAATTTGTTCCCCCTCCCCATGTACCCTCGTTTTATCCGGTAATGAATTTTGCAGGGAAAAAGTTGATAAAGAATGCAGTAAAAGTCAGACAGAGTTTACATTGTGTTTGAGCACGTGAAATGGGGTCTTAAAACAATCTGATGGCACATTTAGGCAATTGGAAACTTTCCTCACGGACGTTCTGACCTAGAATTTGTGCGATTTGTCACACATATATGAGTCGTCTAATGCTCGAACACACTGCTCACTAATTCCTTCACAGTCCACGCCACGTTTACATTAACATTTGAATATGTGTCTTTAATATACATGTATTTTAAAATGCGCTATAATCTTTCACTTGGTTTATAAGGATGTAGTCAAATGTGATTATGCTAATGACTCATAATTTGCATAAAACGGGAGGATATATTAAACTAGATTAAAAATATTGAATATTTATGGCATTATTTATTGCTGTTAGTCAACAGACATTTGTATGAATCCTCAAGATAAATTCATTGCATTTTAAAAAAGGAGCAAGTAAGAAATCTATTGTCTTTAAACAAATTTGTCATCTGTATGTACCAATTCTGGGAGGTCCAACATTCGATTTGGGACATCTATGAGTCCAAAACATAATAATCCCTAAATTCTCACATAAACACATTAAATTATTTTTAGTCTTTGAAGTAATAGTTTGCCTTAGAATCAAAATTTGCTGTAAATTTACTCGCCCCCCCAGGCCATCTCAGATGTACTGCAGATGAGTTTGTTTCTTCGTCTAAACAGATTTGGAAACTGTTGCTTCCAGCGAAAATGCAAGTCCTCACAATATTGTCTTGGCTAAAGCAGGAGAGAAATATGCACAGATCAAGCACTGTTTACAAGTGAAAACAGTCCCGACCAAAAATATATTCTGGTGAATTTTGGTGTGAGAGAACAACAGTGGAGGGACTTTTTGGATTTGTTTCTTACAAACACACAAGTGCACAAGATGTTAATTGATGGACTGGAGTCATGTTGATTACTTGTGGATTATTGTGATGTTTTTATCAGCTGTTTGGACACTTATTCTGATGGCACCCATTCACTGCAGAGGATCCATTAGTGAGTGATGTGATGTAATGCTACGTTTATCCAAATCTGTTCTGATGAAGAAACAAACTCTTTTTTTGGGGCAAATATTAATGCTTTTTACTGTACTAAAGTGAATCTTTTTAACGTGGCAATGAAAGCTCCAGTCAAAGTGTCACTGTTATATGCAATCAGAAGATGTGTTCAAGCAAAAGTAAAACTTCATAACTGACTTGTTCTTTAATGGCATAGTCACTTTAAATCACTTTTAGGGTTGTTCAAAATCTAATTTACGTCTAAGTGTGATTTGCTGAAGATTTTGTAGACTGGAGGTATGGTAGCTATTTGTGCGTGTGTGTGTGTGCAGTGTGTAACAGGAGTGAGTTGTAGGTAATCCTCAGACTTGGTCTTGAGGCCCACATGTGAAGCCATCCATAAAGGGCAGACTCACAGACCGCCATTCAGAACATTAATCTGCAAACAAGTGTTTTTTTGTGTCCCTCTTCTCCAATTTTCATCGCCATCAATTTGGTACACAGATTGAATGTGATTCAGCTCATGCTATCGAGTTCCAGTCTTCTTTTTACTACCACAGATACACTACACCCCCATCCACACACACACACACACACACACACGCTGCGTCTGTGCACGAATATACACACATCACCTCTCCCCACCTCACCCCTGACCTGCCCTGACTCCAGCCGTGGATTTAAATTGGGTCGGAGGATGAGTAAGACAACAGCATAGATTTATCATGCTCATAGCTGCACATACATCTACGTGGATAAACATTATCATAATCATATACATGCATTGAGGGAGATTAAACCATATGCATTAAAAAAATGTGTTTGCATACTACAAAGACTCGATAAAAAGCGTTTCAATGCATTCGCATGCACACACCTTTACTGATTTGCAGATGCAAGTTCAAGTAAATACAGACAGCAGTATATTGTGTTGTGTTTGATACATTTAAATGAGAAAAGTGCATTAATGTGTCAAATCTCATGTCCCTACACACAAACAGGCAATGCCATGCACCTCTATCACAGCTCCTGTGTATTTCATTTCCTATGAAACAATCTAATCTAATGAATTAAATAAGCAAAGAGCAAAGCCTCCAGCAAATCACAATTATCAAATTGGCAATATGATTTTTTTATATATATATCCCTGCGGTCACATTTAATGGCATTTTTTGAAAATTAATAGAATCTAATTTAATGTAAATAAGCCTTGGGTGGCAATGGCAGGCATGTTCTTCTCATCATCTTTTCCTTTGAGTGACTCAGGCCAAGACCTACACGTCACTCAAATTGAGTGACTAATCAAGCTACACACCTTCATTTTTCTCGTAGCCATTCCCTTAATCTGCTCATCGCTGGATCATTCCCTCTCGAAGCACCTCCACTATGGTGCAATATGTTGCAATATTCCATTTAAATGGAAGCATTCATTGTTCTATATGAATTATACTTCACATGTGATTTCTGAAATTCACTTTTTTATTAATTGGCCAAAATTTGGCCTCTGAAAAGATTTTAATGAGTTTTTTTTGCTTCTTGTATAAGGGCATTTTTTTCCGCTAATCATATAAAAAGACACATCCATTCTGAATGCTTGGTTATTAATTAAAAAAATAATGTGAAGCAACTGTAATTAATGATTTAAAACAAATAATTAAATTATTTAGTATATGGTACATTTTAAATAATTGTCCTTAGATTATATGACTTATATGACTAATATGATTATAAATCTACTGTGTAATATCACAGTAATTTCTGCCCCAAAAGAGGGGTTTTCTGTAGCATAGAACAACCATCTTGAGTTTGCTTAAGAACGCTTTAGTGAACAGTACTTAAAATAATCCTTTTTCTTAATGTCAAGAACATTTAATAATATGAGTACTATTTTTCCAGTATAAACAGCTTTTTGTGCATTGGAAAGTTTATATAGATGCTAAAGGTTCCATAGATGCCAATAAAGAACCTATATTTTGAAGAGTGTGGCCTTGGATAATTTCTCTGCCTCTGTTTAAATATAATAAATTACATTCTAAAATGTTCTAAACTAAGTCACATGAATGAAAAGCAGCATTTCACAGCAGTCAAAGCAGGCACTGTGGTTGTGGTTGTGGTGTGGTAGTTTTCTCACAGAAAGCTAAGTGCTGTGATTGTCTGCAGAACATTAGCCATGTTTCAGTATCTTTGCCCCCCGAGCATCACAGCAGGTTTGAATATTAGTCTCCTCAACCAGCTTGTATTTCATATTAATAGTCCATCTGACATGGAGAATCCAGAGGAAGCTCTCCATGGGCTGCCTCAGTTCTGTGCTGCACAATAACACTTTGATGCAATGATTAAGACTGTGCTGCATATGACAGGCCGGCCTTCCCTCTCTCATCTCCCTCATGTCTCTCGCTCTCTCTTTCTTTCTCTCTCCCGCTCTCAGAGATTATTAATGTAGTTGTAGATACTGCCGGAGTGAAATAACTTAGACATTAGGATTAATGGGGGCTGGTGAGTGCAAAGGATATTGAAGTGTAGGGATGCACAGCTGGGATGAATAACAGGCCCATTCCTGTTTGAGGCATATTTTGAGTGTTATAAAGTTTTTTCAGCTGAAACAGGTCAGACTTACATTTTAGTCTGGGACCAGGCTTAAGCCTTGTCTATGAAACTGGGGGATAATCAAAAATTAAGATATTAAATCTGTTCTTTAAAATATAGCGATATTATCTCTTCACAAGACTTGGATTAAACCACTTGATTCATATGGATTTGTTTTACGATACCTTCATGGATCTTTTAAGTTTTGGTTAACTGGAATTGTAATGGAAGAACAGAAATCTCTCAGGTTTTATTGGAAATTACTTAATTTGTGTTTAGAAGATTCACCAAAGTTGTATTGGTCTTGGCATAACATGGGGCTGAGTAAATGACCATTTTAATTTTTGCGTGAACCATCCATTTAGGAATTTATTTTTGTGCAGTAAGAATAAAAAATGCATAACTTTTTTAGTGCCCCTTCTGGTGAAGAACTGATCTGCACACAGGCTTTGTTTACTGCCTTGATGAAGAGGAAATAGTATGGACTCGTTAAAGCTGATTTATCTGAACTATCCATTTATGTGCTTTGAATATGCTTATGAACTGCAATCCTGTTTAATAATTGTAATTTCTTCAGACAGTGCAGATTTAACGTGGTCTGCTTAGAACCTCACGTTTAAAAGCCAAAGTATTCAGAGAATTCTTCTGCCCAGGTGCTACTGTTTTAGCCATGGAATCTGAATTTGGCAGTTTAAACAGAAATGGTGTGTATTACACCCCCACCCACCCCCCTGCAGCTCTCAAACATTAACCACGCTTAAGTTTTATATCCTTAGCATAGAAAATGAAATGTTAAATTTTTATGGCCTTTCACCCTTTTTATTATAGACGGCACATTAGAAACGCTACTTTAACAACAAATTTTCCGCTCTTAAGTAGACAATCCAAAACCTTTTGGTATTTGATTTTTCTGTTCAGCAAGCAATCTTGTTCAGATGGGTGCGCAAGCAGTCATCCATATAAAGTCCTGCCAGGTACCAAGCAACCATACTGACATTCACTAACAGGCCCCATACAAACAAACTGTTTTCAGGTAATTTAGCTCCTAGGTTACAGCATGTTGACCAGAATGCAAAACTGAGTGCCTTGAATCACACACCTTATGCACAAGAGAAAGCAGCACTGAAACAACAGTAAGCCTTTTCTTTAATACTTGAGATCAAATGCATCCTCCTCGTGGTTAATTTGTGCGATTGTAATCAGCAGCAGATGCCTGCCTAGGTTCTTCTTTATCAAGACTCACAATTTATTACTTCCTAAATGATTGTTCAACAGGTGGCTCCCTGTGCATCTGTGAACCTTGCCTTTGTGAACTTGAAGCATGCTTTAAATAGCTGCAAAGTTAGATTAAACATATTCCCTGCTGCATTTTCCCTTTTTCCCCCTTCCATCGCTTCAATGTTGAATATGTTGATTTATGAAGTGTTTGGGACTGAGGTCAGTGGCCCTTTGAAGATTTATGAAACGGCAACTGAGAACGATTACAGAAGCCCAATCTATCACACCACACTGTTCTAGCATTGTTGTGACTCCGCCGTTATAACCTCCATCAAATGCATCACTCTCTGTAAATTGTGGAAGTTTGTTTGAAGTCAAAAGGGGATTCAGAGATCAGTGTAGACGGCACACTTCAGTGGATTGAGCCCATCCCTCTTTCTCAGTATGAAAAAAGCTCCATCTAAACTTCCACTGTGTAATGCAGAACATGTTCCTGTATATGTCAAAGCAAGTGGATGAATAAGCCTAATTGTTTTTGTAACCCAGTGTATTACGGTCTCTTTAGGACTCTTTATACAGTATCATTGAGTATGAAGTGGGACAGTATTGAAAGACATACAGAACTTCTGAAAACAGAACAATAGTATGAATGTGTTTAGAATTTGAAAATAAAAGGAGTACAAGGGTCAATAAGGGTCCCAAATAAGAAAAGGGAAACATTTTTAAATGTGGTGTAACTATCATGATAAAAAAAAAATATATATATATATATATATATATACCTGTAAACATCTTGGTTGTTCAGAAAAGTTTATATGGATTTAGGGGTTGGTAATTTTTCATTTATTCATTTTTTTAATTCAGACACTGAAAACTGGAGTAATGGCTGCTGAAAATTCAGCTTTGCCATCACAGGAATAAATAAAGTTAAATTTTAAGGTCCCAGGTTTCTATTAAGAGTCCTATGTACTTACATTTAAATTAATAATTTGGTGCAATGCACTTATTATGTACATACATGTTTTTACATTGTACTTACATTTTAAAAATACCTGCATGTAATTACATTTGTAATTAATTTCTTAAAAATAATTACATTTATACTTACACTGTTGACCCATCCCTTACACCTTAACCCACCCTTAAACCTAACCATACCACCAAACCTGTCCCTAACCTTACCCGTATCCCACCTCAATAACAGCAAAAATGTTTTGCAATACAATATAAACACAATAAGTAATTTTTTTAATGTAATTACATAGTAGTTAAGGCCAGTTAATATAAAGTAGGACCAATTTTAAACTAAATTAAATGAATTTTTTTTATTAAATAGATGCAGATTTTTGTGCATAGATATAGATGATACATACATATATACTTACATACACACACACACACATATATATATATATATATATTAGGGATGCACCGATATGAAAATTTAGGCCGATACCGATAACCGATTATTCTTTATTTTTGAAAGCCGATAACCGATATGTTGGCCGATAAATCTATATCCAAATTGTTATATACTTTTTGAGAGCCTGATTACAAAAAAAGTTCTCATCATTAAAAGCCACATCCCGAACACTTCAACATAAGCAGCCTAGTTTGAACGGTGTACG
>NW_015505507.1:469540-502086 GCF_001515645.1 Sinocyclocheilus grahami
TATATATATATATATATATATATATATATATATATATTAGTGCTGTCAAACGATTAATTGCAATTAATCGCATCCAAAATAAAAGTTTTTGTTTGCATAATATATGTGTGTGTACTGTGTATATTTATTATGTATATATAAATACATAAATACACACACTGTCAGGATTATGAACCTGTTTTGTTATGTTTTGCCCCCCGTTTCTGTTCCTGTGTTCCTGTGTTCTTTAGTTAATAATGTAATTACATAGTAGTTAAGGCCAGTTAATATAAAGTAGGACCAATTTTAAACTAAATTAAATGAATTTTTTTTTTATTAAATAGATGCAGATTTTTGTGCATAGATATAGATGATACATACATATATACTTACATTTCATGCACCTGTGTTCCCCTGACTGCCCTGTGTTTATAAGTCCCAGTATGTTCAGTTTGTGTTTGTCTGGTCTACTCGTTGTTGAACGTCATCCTTGTACTCTGTGTCTCCTGTTGGATCATTAAAGACTCTCGTTTTGTGAAATCTCCACGTCTCCTCTTCCCGTGCTCCAGCGTATGGTGACAGAACACCAGACCGAATACAGTTACTTCTGTGTGTCTACCCTCCGTTTTTGTTTCCGTTTTTTTGTCCACGAGGGAGCAAGCCGTGGACGGTGAGAGCGCGGAGTGGAGCTTCGCCCACTGCACCGCGGCTGAGGGTGAGATAATTATACATCTGGGACTGCTGGACTTAGAAGGGGACGTGATAGACTGGGAAACAGATCTGGACATCGACTTGCCCCCTCTCCTCTCTCCTTCGTCCCCTCTGGTCCCATCCATGTTTCCTCGTTTCCGTGCTCCAGCGTATTGTGACACACACATGCATGCATATATTTTGAAAATATTTACATGTATTTACATGTCTATATTTATATTCATATAATTTACATTATAAATAAATATATTTAATAATTATTTTCTGAAATATATACATAAATATACACAGCACACATACATATATTATGTAAACAAAAACTTTTATTTTGGATGTGATTAATCGTTTGACAGCTCTAATGTGTGTATGTATATATTATTTTATTTTATTTTTTTGCTTTTTATGTTTTTGAAATAAGTCTCTTATGCTAATCAAGGCTGCATTTATTTAATCAAAATACAATAAAAATAGTAATATTGTACAGTAATAAAGTAATATTGTAAAATATTATTACAATTTAAAATAATCGTTTTCTATTTTAAGATATTTTAAAATGCCGTTTATTCATGTGATGGTAAAGCTCCAGAAGTCATTGCTCTTCTAAGTGTCTTCTCTCACACTGTAATACACATGATTAATACAAAAAGGATGTACCATGAGCTTACAAACACAGACAAAACATAGCATCTTCTGCATTGAGTGTACGAAAAAACAGCAGCTCTCAGTTGGCAGGATGTAAAGTTTACTCGAGAACATTTGGAAATGAAGCTACGGCGTTTAAGCTAAAGAGTTTTACATGATCCTATTTTAAGCGAGCTGTGGATGGCTATGAGTTTAGGCTCGTGGGCGTTTTTCAATGGCTCTTCTGGCCTTAGCAGTGGGCAGATGCAGTCTCTGTCCCAGATCACTGAATAAACTCACATTGTTGAGTGTGTGGGACGACTTGCTTGGCAGTCAACGCTGACAAGTGGATTAGTGGAGGCAAGGCCACCTCTGAATGGTACCCACACGACTTGCAGCCATGGTGACGAGCATCGCCGAGCATCAGTGCCACATATCATCCATCTGACAATGCTTGGTGTTTTCAAAAGAGAAAGAGAAGGAGGAAGAGAGAGAAAAACAACAGATACGCTACAGCATATTTTGAAGCTTCCGTGCATATGGCAGTGGCATTAAATGGTGGAGTAAATTTGGCATGTCTAAAAACTAGGATAATGATGATAAATGTGACAGCATGAAAACTAATTACAATTGTTTCCCTGCATTTTCCAATAATGCCGCAAACGCTTCTGTGAAAACTCATTTGAATCTTCCACAAGTCCAAAAGGCAGTCTTGCTCCAAAGCCATTTGGCACGTCCCCTCACCAGTTTACATTTCTAGCGGATTAGCAGAAGAGCTCAAAAATAATCATGCCAGATGTCTCCTTAAAGAGCCTCCCCGGTGGCCATTTTGTTTTTATTCTTTTTTTCCCATATCACTTTTAAGTGAAAACATTTCGAGGCCTTTAGAAATGCTAAATCTCATGTCAAGATGTTGTGTATGCAAATACGAGTCTTCTCATGTCTGTCAAGTTTTACAGCATAACCAGATTTATTCATTACTTCTGTTTGTAGTGGTACTTGTCAGAATGGAAACCAAAATGCCTCTTTTGTTGAAAAGTGCGTAAAAATAAACCGGACGGCAGGCGGATGAATTAACAGCAAACAAATTAGTTTAAAGTGGTGAGAACTTTAATAGCCTGTACATTTTCATTACAGAGGGGCGTTGTTGCTTCTGTCCCATTGTTAAATTAACTAATACACTTTTACTAGACGTTTCATCTTTGATTTATAATTGAAGGCTTTACAATTAACCGCCTTAAACATTTTAGTGGTCAGTAGCCTATACAGAACTACAGAGAATAACTAAGTATCAATTTTTATATATATATTTGTTTTATTTTTTGATACATGAAATAATGATTATAGCAAAATGGAGTTTAAGAACATCCTTTTAAATAAATATTAAATTTTCAATACAAGTATGTTTCACTCCAGGGGCAGACTTACCCATTAAGCAAAGATAGGCGACCGCCTTGAGCCCCCTAAAATGCTATTCATATAGGAGATGATGACACGCGAACGGTTGCTGTTTACGGTGTTTATTACCACGATAACCGTCCGAGTTGAACATGCTTTTTGTGTATCCTGCTTGAAGGAGATGAAAATTTCATGCATCTGAAGCTGTAGTTAAATATTGAGAAACAGTGTGTATTATATGTTTATAATTGTTTTAAATGCCGCTTACTCATTTATGAGAAGGAACCAATAGAGGACACATACGCAGTTACTTTATTGGTTGATATAATCCTTAGGTGTGTAAATGTATAATTGCTTTTTCATTATTTTTTCAGTTTTATTTAAATTTCTAGTAAAAATAACTAAAAATACATGTATTTTAAAATTTTGAATTAGACAGCCTTTGCACACAGGCTTACGCTGGTAACTCATCAGTGGACTTTCCTCGTCAATATAGGCTCTATTTTTTCACACTTTTCTCATTCTATATTTCTGATGTTCCAAAAGCGCCTCCTACTGTCAGAGAATGAATGTTCATTTTCAATAATCCAGTCTGTAGTTTTTGTTCAGACCAATGCAAAATTCCACCCACATAACCCTGTTTTAAATAAAGACTCACCCCTGGTTTAAATGCTCAATTGTGAGGTTTATCATTTTATAATTTCTTTTATTTTTGTGAACCTGTATCTCAACTGTAAATCAGTTACTATTTCGTGGTCTACAACAAAAAAGGAACCTCAAGGTTGATCTAGGAAAATGTGTGCAAATGTATAGGGTCCCGTTCCTATATATTGCCTGGGGCCCCCAATTCACTAAATCCGCCCCTGTTTCACTCAAAATAGTATCTGAGCTTAACATTGATTACCACAAAAAGGCACTTACAAGTAAAGTAAACAGAACCAACGAGTGTGTATTATTTGAGCCATACAGTTGTTTGTGTCATTTTTACAGTAGGGTTTTACATTGTCACAGCAACAAAGTTGTAAAATTTAATAGAACTGAAATTAACATTTATCATCAAATTCTGTCCCCTCAAATTTGTTTTAATTTATTTCAAAATGTATTTATTATACAACATTTTAAGAAAAACATCTTCAAAGTTGATAATTAAATATAATGTATCTGAGGTGTCCATGAAGCATAGTATAAAATTTAATATAAATGTACATAGAAAAGGTAAGCAATTTTTCACACTAAAATCATAGTGCGTATTGTTTATGTCTTGTGGCTATAGTGCTAAAACATTTATTTAATGACAATATTTAATTAATTTATTTAAGTAATTATTTCTGTAAGTGGCTAACTGTAACTCAGATGTTTTTATTTATTTATTTATTTTAAAGAAAAGGAGGAATGAGTTGAAATCAGTGTTGGGAAGGTTACTTTGGACATTTAATAGGTTACAGATTACAAGTTAACCTATTTAAAATGTAGTAAGTAGTGTTACTATTTCAGTTACTTTATTAAAGTAATGTGACATTACATTGGATTACTTTCTAAATTTCTAACAAATATTTTCAACTGTTAATCATTTTGAAACATTTAAAGCAAGCAGGGTTAACCTTACAGTTTCAAACTTTCAAAGACTTTCAAAATTCTTCATCACCTGAATTAAGATTATAATCATTTAATTTTAAAGCGCAGCCACCACAAAATCTTTTTACTTTGAGATTGTTACACTAGTTCCACTAGATCTAGTTACGCTATATCGTCAACTAGTTACACCCTAATACTGGTTGAAATTCATTATTTTTGTGGTAATCAACATTATGCCACAAATCCTGCCAAATTAGCTTGTATTGAACCCCAAATAAAAGTAATTTAAAGCCCTAAACAATAGAAATAAGTGTCAAGGCAACCTGACAACTTTTTCCACAGAGCGCAGATTCCTCAGCTGACCCTCCACTCGCAACTATCATAGCCTTAGTGGGAAAATAAAGACACATGTCTCGTCACCCCATGCATGAGAGTGCTACAGTGTTTGTGGGATGAGTGTTTTCAGCTTTAATGAGCTTGGCAGGAATACTCTGTCTCCCACATGTCTCGGGCAGGGAGGGGGCAATCTTATTGCTGCCACATGTTGAGGTCCTTCTCCAAGCAGTTCCTCCAGCCTCATGTGGTCAACCAGTTCAAAGCAGCACGGCTCATTTGTTACACAACCTTATGTAACAATGAGCTGAAACCTCTGTGTGTCTGAGAGGAAAAAAAGGGGTAGCGACCAAGGAACGTATCTGCCCTCATCCTTCGTCCTCCTCCCTCTTTAATGTTAAACGAGACCTGCACCTTTCACTTGTAGTCTCTGGTTTATCTGTTTTGGATGAATATGTTAAATCCAGTGCCCCATTGCCACATTTTCCAGACAGCTCAGTAGTCATTTTCTCCCTTTTGTATTCATGGAAGCCCTTTTAGGAGGGTTTTAAACTCCAGTAATAGCACTTAAGTCGCTCTAAGAGACGAAAACTCTGCACACCGCACTTGATCATTGTCATGGTGGAAGCAGAGCGCCGTGCCACATATGGCAACAATCTGCCACACTAATCCAGCCAGAGATTAGACGACTTCAGGTTCAGGCTCCCTAGATCATGCACACTCCATCACATCTTCTATGCACCATTTTTATGAGAAGAACATAGCCAGCAGACTTAAGTGGTAGCTGACAGAATCATTTGCCAGTGGTGGGGAATCTACCTCCAGCAGTGTCATCTTTGGCCCAACAGAATGAGGAACAAAAGATGTTGATTTGCAGGGTGCTGTAATTTAAGACCATATGGGTTTAAGCTTGGAAAAAGTGAGTATGAAAGTTTGAGCTCTCAGACTTAAAAGTGAATTACTGGCACCATGGATTGTAATTGTTTTTCACCTGACAGGAAAGAAAAGTCACAGATATCATAAAAACGCTTTAATATCTCAGTTATTTCTCATAGGCAGCAGTGAGAATAAACAGAGCGATTTTTCTGCTTCTTAGAGGTTTCTCTGAGGAAAATACCCCAGTTATTTCAGGAAAAATGTCAACGTCTCAAAAATATATGAAATCAAAAGTCAGTTTCTATAGGAACATTTAACATTTCTCATCAAATTCTTCCAAAAACTATTTATTTATTGACATACTTATTTGTTTACATTCTCTCTATCGCTCACACACAAAACCATTCAAAAGTTTCGAATAATAAAGATGTTGTAATGTTTTTAAAAGAAGCCTCTTTATTTGATCCAAAAACACAGTAAAAACAGTAATATTGTATAACATTACTCCAATTTAGAAGAACTATTATCTATTTTTACATATTTTAAAATGTAATTTATTCCTGTGATTGCAAAGCTAAATTTTCAGCAGCCATTACTCCAGTCTTCAGAGTAACATGATCCTTCAGAAATCATGCTAACATGCTGATTTGCTGCTCAGTTATTAATAATGGTTCTTAATATCAAACAGTTTTCGCTGCTTAACATTTTTGTGGAAACCATGATAACTTTTTTCAATATTTTAAATCTTATTTATCCTAAAATATTCACAAAATATTAAGCAGCAAAATAGTTTTTAACATGGATAATAAGAAGAAATTATTCTTAAGCACCAAATCAGCATATTAGGATGATTTCTGAATGTTCAGGAGACATTAAAAACTTTGTAAAAGCCTTATTAATTTTAAATATTATTAAATATTAAATCATTAAAAGTCCTAATTATGGTTATTATTATTATTATTATTCAAGAGACTATATACAGAGTTCATAAACCCTTATTATTAGCGACACTGTTTAGTGAACTGCAGTCAGCAACTTACTGCTCGTGCTTGCACTCATGCACACATACCGGCGTGAAAGAGACTAAACATGTTTTAGGGAAGTTCTTTTTCGTTCTTCTTTGCTTACAAAAAAAGATGGAAATACTTTTGCTGAGATATACTGTTAATGAACATCCAGACACCCTCCACACTGCTAAGAGCAACATTTAGATAAATATGTAACATTTAAATATGTGCTGCATGCTTTCTTGTCAATAAAAAATAAACACAAAACAAAAATGACAGCGGTGAGAAAGTAGAGGTGAAGAAAGCATCTGATGTGGATATGTTTGCACTATCTGATGTCGACAGATGAGGTAGGCCTAATTAAAATTACATTGTTATGAGTTTGATTCTAATTTATATTTGAGACTATTCTATATAGATCTGGCTGTGAGAGACTTTGGATTAATCCCCTTTGTTTACTTTGAGTTTACAACCCTGTAAGCCTTCATTTCATGTGACACATTCTAGGGAACGTGCATCACATCCATTTGATTTTTCCGGCAAAACGTCCCGAGTCCTTTACATACATTTTCTTAAATCATACATTGGCAATAAAAATGCGATTAATAAATCCTTTAGATTTTTCTGGCAAATGTCCCGAGTCCTTCACACAGGTTTAAACATTTTTTCTCATTAGTGTTTAGTGCAGTTGTCATTGCTAGGAAACGCTTGTTTTGTTTACTGTGTGGAGATGTGCTGATATCACGTTTGGTCTCGTTCTGTATCGTGTATCTTGTCAGTGTCTGCGCTTGCTTGGCCATTTGTTGTGAAAAAATAAGGGAAGTGTGTTCAAGCGCCAGCAGAAAACAGTGTAAAGAAATACTATTTGAGAGAAGCAGTCTTTATCAGCGGAAGTTAAAAGCAGCTCGTAAGTGTATTTACTTGTCTCATTAGTGTTTAGTGCAGTTGCCATTGCTAGGAAAAGCTTGTTTTGTTTACTGTGTGGAGACGTGCTGATATCGCGTTTGGTCTCATTCTGTATCGCGTATCTTGTCAGTGTCTGCGCTTGCTTGGCCGTTTGTTGTGAAAAAATAAGGAAAGTGTGTCCAGCTGAATTAATTTAGTATTTTGTTAGACGGGTATAAAAAAGCTTAGTTTACCACGGCAGCCGTCACGTGACGGCCTCCTCGTGTGAAGACCGAAGAGTGTGAAGACCATTGACTCTACCGTGCGACTCCACCAGGCAGGGACCCCGGCAAAGGATAAGTACCGCTTTTTATTTCTCTTCTTTCCTATTACTTGTTTCACTTCTGTTTCAGTTTTTATAACCATTTCTTACTATGTGTAAGTAAGTTGTTGTTTTTTAGCATGTAAGTTTGGCAGTTATTTTTTAGGATTACTGATAAACTACTGTCGTTTGATTTGTATTATTTGTATTCGTTATTTATTTTAATTTTAGTTAAATTATGTCTGAATTTATTATGTCTGTATAGGTCTTTTATTAAGTTTTAGTTTTATTTAATTTGAGTTATTTTAATACGTCAACAAACTAAATGGAAATTAAATAATATATATATTGAATTTATAAATGTGTATGTATATATATGTACTGTATGTATGTGTGTGTGGTTGTACATACACACATAAGTAGTTGTTTATTTTGGTGTTTGGCTTAGTGTTATGTTAGAATCATTATTATACTCTTATACCTTTTGTTCTTTAATATTTTGAATTGTTTTTAGCTTTATTTTTTAGTTTTTCATTTAAATGTTAAGTTTTGAAATTTTGTTGTATGCATTTGTCATTTTTATTTAATTTCTTTATTTTTAAAATGTGTATAAGTAGTATTTATAAAGTTTTAGCTTTTAGTTTTTTATCTGTTTTTAGTTGTTTTAATACTACAGTTGATTGCTTCTGTTGTCCTCATTTGTAAGTCGCTTTGGATAAAAGTGTCTGCTAAACGACTAAATAAATAAAAATAAAAATAAATAATGCATGAGCCCATTTGACACAAAGTTGATCCTTTAATGAAAAGCTGATAGTTAAATATAATGAGTTCTGTCTAAATTAATAAGTTATCCTAAGTTACCTAAAACCACACTGTACTCACACTGCATCCCTTCAGCCCTCCATTCATCCGTCAGCCAGTGTGTCTGCTCTGGGCCAAAGCCCTCAGGGAGTCCTCAGTACCTCTAATTTGGGCCTCCCCTAGGGGCTCCAAGCTCTGGCTAGCTGGGGCATATGCAATAATCTCCTTTTTACCGTTTAGAGGCTAATTTGGTAACATTACACCTGCCTCTGTGAGCCACCGCTTTGGCATGGTGTGGTTTGTGAGGCTTTTCCCTTTCTCTCTCTCCTCATTTTTTTCATCTGTTGGTAAGTTTTGTAATGAGATTACCCCAAAGCCTCGCTCTGCTTTGTGTCACCCGGAATACTCTGAGATCCGGGATCAACCGAATCAAAGCGAGGAGTTCCAATCGGCGCAAGATGCAGCCCAGCCGACCTCGACTCGGCACATCCCCACTGCCGTCCAGACCCCCACTCCGCATGTGACTTGGACAACCTTGTTCGCTATCACACATGACATTGTGTGAGAGCTTTGCATAGGAAATATCTTTGTCTTCTCTGTTGTGTTTGCTCGCCGGGATGCTTCTTGCTTCTGTCTTTATCATGGCGTCTGGTCCATATTTATTGTCTATATTTGAGTTATTTTCCGCAAACTTTATTTTATGCAAAAAATAATAAAAATGGGTCAAATATTAAAACAGGATGACAAGACAACAGTTCACTGCTTTGTCTTCTTCAGCTGTGGTACAACCCAGGATTTCCCTTTCTGTTTTTGCTTAATAGTAATATTGTATAATATAAAATTTCATACCACAAGTTTTGAGAGCTAGACAATGCTAAACAGCCCTTTATAGACGGCTGTGTACATGACTGATTCTAATAAAACGTTGAGCCACACACCCAAAACAGCACATCTACAACCGCTCTCTTTGTTCTTCTAATTTGCTCCAACCCTAATGGCCTTGTGACTACAGACGCTGCAGCACAGGAAAAATTATACAAAAGGAGAAAAAAATTCAGTGAAAAAAGAGAGAGAAAGCTTCACAAGACAAAAAAAAAAGTCTTCATTCCCAGAACATTGCCCATGATCCACTCGCTGAACACCATCAAGAAATAACATGTCAATATTTTGCCCCTCTCCACAAAATATGATTTTGATTAAAAGGTGTAAAGGTTAGGGTCATAGAGAGGGTGAGGATTAGTATTATGGGCTGTGTCTGGGGTTACCATAACAGTCTGGCTAGTGGGACTAGTAATAACAACAGTAGTAATAATAATCACAGACTAATTGATTGAACTTTGTGTGCTTCCTAGCCAGAGAGTAGATATTTTGACAAGCCTAGAGCTCCCCTTGAAGTCTGTAGAATTAAAGCTAATATAATGAGGGACGCTTAGAGCACTTGTTTTTATGGATGAGGCACTGATGATCGTGGAAATTGCTTGTTGAATACCTTTTGTTTGGTATAGTAATGAGTAACACAGAAGAAATATTTGAGTTCATTTTTCCCCCCAAGAGTCTGAGAACTATGCGGTCAGTCATAAATCTTTGGAAAATAGGTTGTTAGTTGTTAGAGATGATATTAAAGGAAAATATTTATATATCTGATAATTTTTTCTTAAAGTGCTGCTACATTCTGTATGAGATTTTTTTAACAGCTGAACATTTTAAGAAACAATTCACTCAAAAATGTAAATTCTCAGTAACACTTTAGTTTAGGGACCAAATCTCACTATTAACTAGTTGCTTATTATCATGTGTATTACTAGCATATTGGCTGTTTATTAGTACTTACAAAGCACATGTTAATACCTTATTCTGAATGACCATATTTTAGATCCCTTAATCCTATCATGTACCTAAACTTAACAACTACCTTAATAATAAGTGGCAAATTAGGAGTTTATTGAGGCAAAAGCTTTAGTTAATAGTTAGTTAATAGTGAGAATTGATCCCCAAACTAAAGTGTGACCATTATTTACTCACCTTCATTTTGTTCCAAACTTTTATGACTTTATTCTGTGGAACACATAAGAAGATATTTTTAATTGTAATATGTATTTGTTTATTTGACAATACAATGAAAGTCAATGGGGTCCATTATAATGAAGTGTTCATTCACAGCTGGCACATTCTTCAAAATATATTTTATTTCATTGACTGATTTGCAGAAGAAAGGTTCGGAATGACATGAAGGTGAGTAAATAATGATAGAATTTTCATTTTTGTTGTGAACTATCCCTTTACCATGGTGTACATATATGTTACAACAATACAGTGTATACTAAACGCCTTTTTTAGCATTTTAAAATGAGCAAATATGCACCATGAAGGTCTTTTTTTACACTGGTTTCCTCAATGTCAGTCACAACAACTTATTTATAGCACAAGTCATCCATTTTACTCGTAGCAAAGAATGTGCAGCTCTCTACATCGGCTGTAGCCTCTCGGAGAGAGAGGTAGGCTATGTTTGAAGAGTGCTTTTGTCACGCTGAGGAAAATCATGTTTGAAGTCTGGCCCCTGTCTTTCACACTTCTGATAAAGCCGTCGGGTTTAGCGTGTCTTCCGTGCAAAGCCCATGTCCTCCCCCTTTGTCTGACGCTCTCTTCCCCTTGCCTGCGCTCCCCCTGGCTCCCCTCTATTGTCTGCTCGCCTGTCACCATGCCCACATTACACTGTGTGGAGAATGGGCCCAAAGCCCTATCCCGAGGCTTCATGGGAGATGTAGTTGGGGGAATAGTTTTGTGGGGTTTTCCTTCAATTTTTTTGTGTTTGACCCTTGCTGTTGCTGTGTATATTTTGTGTTTTCAGGGTATATTTTAGTCCAAATTAGATCAATTAAAAATGAAAACCATATATTGTGAAGATGAAAAAGGCAGTTATATACAACAAGATTTTTATGTTGAACCGATCGAATTATATTACAATAAATTACATTATATGTTCTTATATTTACATGCCAAATATTGAGCATTTTGCTTCAAATGTCTAATTTTTCAAAAAGCAATTTAGCTTTTGTTTTCCCTCACATTTTCTCCTCCATTGTTAGCCATACAGCCATGTCTCTTAAACCCTCCACGCATATGCATGCACAGTATCGTATCAATTGAATATCTCAAACATTTTCAGAATAGCAAATATTTAAGCAGGCTGGACAAACAAGTGACCGGAGGGATTGTATTAGGGGGGATATTTCGCATAGTGTCCTATCAGCCCCCTCGATATTTTCATATTGAATGGGTATGCATGAACCATATGATCCCGGCATAAAGAGGGTGCCTGAACCTAGTCTCTTAAACTGTAGCAGGCATATATTACCAGGCTTAAAGCTTGGCAAGCCCTGCGTTTCCCAAAATAGATTTTCAACAATACTCCACGAGGTTGCATTAAATAAATCTGCACTCAGCTAATCCTAAAAGCAGTTCATATGTCGTGGAGATACTCTCGCGCAGGACAAAGGCAGACACTCCGCTCGTCGCGCCTTCGTCGAGGGACAGACACATTTAAATACAGATATTTAGAGAAGGGGGTGGATGGGGCGCCAAAAAAACCTCTTTTAATGTGACACAGAATTTGTCTAAAAAAGCGAGAAAGAAAATCTCCATCAGTGTGCTACAGTGTCGCACAGCGAAGCAGATTTGTTATATCAACCTATCTCCCTCCCTCTCGCTTTTGCTCTCTCTTTCTGCTGCAGTCTATTTTTTAATCTAGACCCAAACACTTGCAGGAGGGGCCATTTCAAACATGTTGTAGATAACTGTTAATCACATTACTGTTTTCCCACTTCCGTAAAACACCATAAATAGCGTACTGAGGTTCATCCCCTTCTTTTTTCCCCATTGAGAGAAAATTACGGTTGATGAATTGCTTCTGCCATGCATGTAGGCTAATGAAAGCCTGGCTCCTGGGCTTTCCTCAACAAAGGCTCATGATTTTTCCACTTTCCACTAAAATAAGAACCTGTTCCACTTTTAATTAATGGTTCTACTCTTCTTCATTCAAAGGCTACGGCAGACTTTTAAATTGATTTCGGAGGTGAGCTTGCTCATTAGCACGGGGAAAAACAAAAGCATTGTTCTAGGATTGCAGGGGAGTCATTTGATCACACAGGTTTACAAAAGCTTTTAATTCTGATGTGATCTGCCAGCCGAAATTACGTAATTTTACGCATAACTATAAATACACCAAACTCACGTCAACATAAATCATGTTGTATATTCAGGAAGCTCTTCTGCGAGGTAATTATGTATTGTAAATGTACTTAAAAGTCGCAATGGAATTCTTCTGTATTGTGACATATATCCGAGAGTAACGGATTATCAAAAAAGAAAAAACTGTAGGCCGGGAACTTGGTTTCGGTGATCAATTGTTGATTGGATGTTGAGATGTGGGTGGGGTTTAATCAGATCGATTGGACAAGTCCTATATACGTCATCAGAGAAAAGTATGCCGTTTTCACCTGGAGATTCAGTTATGACATTTTGAATCAAAATTACAAGCAGATACATAAATAAATCGTTCACAATACGATGGGGCATGATGACTTTAAGGCAAAGATTGACAAATCTGGGCTTGTTGCGTGGGTTATTAGCAAAACCTCCACCATAAAACAATTCTAATCTGAGCAGACAGTCCCAGATAAAGCCTAACCACTCCTTAATGTGAATGACAACGGTGAAGGCAATCTTAGCATGCTCCTTAGACAGCTAGCATTGTGTTTGTTCATCGGTGTGACTGATGTTTGCTTTTGGATCAGTTGTCCACACTCGGCTAACAATTAGCATACATCTGCTGCAGACAGCATGCAGCCTTGCTTTATGTACTCTGCTATCGAGACCCCTCGCAGGCAGCTCGGTGCAGTAGTGTGCAAACACGCGTCTGCTTGACTGGATGCTAGCCACTCTACCAAGTGACCCTGAAAGCAGAGTCAAGTGCACCAGGATTCTAATTGGTGAGCAATTATGCATGTCAACAATTTAATTACACAGTGTTTAGGTGGGACTTAGCCCTGATTACCGGCAACTTCACAGAATCCTGTTTAGTCACCAATGACAAAATTCCATTTACCTTATCAAATGTAGTTGACCCAGACCAATGGAACACTGTTTGGTTCCATATTCTTCTAGATTAGACTAAACCAATCCTGAATCCACATTTTTGTCTTTTAAAAACATAGTTTACTAAAAATGAAAATTCTTTCATTACTGTTTGACTTTCTTTATTCTGTTGAACACAAAATAAGATATTTTGGTTACACTTTACAATACGGTGGCATTCATGCTTAACTAATGCACAGATAATCATGAGTTAATATGTAACTCATGAAGAACTAAACCATTTATTAATAATTACTGCATCAGCAACAAATGAACATTCTAAATGATTCATAGATTAAGTAATCAATAAATTGTTATTAGTTAAATGTGTCATAATGTATTAATTCCCTAATAACATGTTATATTAACTAATAGTATAAATTCATGTGTTAATTACCACAGTGGGTCGAAGCCATGCATTTCAACTTCCAGTTGTCTACTTTAATTAATCATTAGCTAATGATTTGCAAAGATATCATATCATGTTGCTGTCGGTCAAGTCATGTTATGACTTTACTTGTTGAGGCACATGACTAACTAACCAATTCAAAATCCATAACCACAATGGCATATTTCTTAACAATTAGTTAATAGTTCTGTGCCTCAACAAGTAAAGTCATAACATAATGATACCTTTGCAAATCATTAGCTAATGATTAATTAAAGCAGACAACTGGAAGTTGAAGTACATAGCTTTGACCACTGTGGTAATTAACATATGAATTTACATAATTAGTTAATATAATATGTTATATAGGGAACTGATACATTATGACACATTTAACTAATAACAATTTATTTATTACTTAATCTATGAATCATATAGAATGTTCATTAGTAATGTTCATTGCTGATGTAGTAATCATTAATAAATGGTTTAGTTCTTCATGAGTTACATATTAACTCATGATTATCTGTGCATTAGTTAAGCATGAATGCCACCGTATTGTAAAGTGTAACCAAAATATTGGTAATTAACATATGAATTTACATAATTAGTTAATATAATATGTTATATAGGGAACTGATACATTATGACACATTTAACTAATAACAATTTATTTATTACTTAATCTATGAATCATATAGAATGTTCATTAGTAATGTTCATTGCTGATGTAGTAATCATTAATAAATGGTTTAGTTCTTCATGAGTTATACATTAACTCGTGATTATCTGTGCATTAGTTAAGAATGAATTAATGCATATTTGTGCACCCATATTGTAAAGTGTTATCGATATGCACTGTAAGAAACTGACTGTGAAATTCACAGTAATCAACTGGCAGCAAGTGACAAGTAACTTACTGTATAAAAAGCACAGTAATTAACCAGCAGCAAGTGACAAGTAACTTACTGTAGAAAATAACTACATTAATTAACTGGCAACTAGTGACAAGTAACTTACTGTAGAAGAAATAACCATATTTTCGCTGTTTTAATTTACAGTAGCAGCCATGTAACTGTAAAGTAAAACTCACTAATTTGCAAGTGCAACCTTTTTTTTTGCCTTTTTGTGCTTTTACACAGGACAGTGTAGCGATTGGTGGGGAATGTGATCGGCAAAGGACCGTAAGCCAGGAATCGAACACGGGTCGCCAGAGACACAGTTGCACTATATGTCAGTGCGCTAACCACTAGACGGTACCGACAGGTTCCATTGCTGTTTAGTTATATTGGTTCAGCCCAAATAAAAAATAAATACAAATTAACTATTTAAATATAAATATTCATTTATCAACAGTCACAGTTAACTGCGCATCATTATAACAAGCGTCATTAATCATTCTTCACTCATTGCTAGATGTGTTGAAAACAATAAAATCTTGATGACCTTCTGGTCATTTTTATTTATTTATTTTTTTTATTAAAGAATACATTTGCTTCCTGTATTCTCTATTCAAACCTAAAATGTAATTGAATTACAGTGAGGTCAAATTAAATGCAGTCATTGGCTGGAAACCCACTACTGTGTTTTCCTTCCCTAGCCCAGTGGCTGGGGTTTGGAAAACCCTAGTGTATGGCAGTACAGTAAAATCACGTTCTGGGGAGTGAATTTATGATTATAATACTGAAGTTAAAATAATATGATAATAATTAAAAGTTTGTATGAAGCAGTATAATGGGCTGTTTTTGTACCTGTTTTTGTACAGGTAAAATAACTGGAAGCGAAAGACACCAGAAGCCAAACACATTCAAGTTACAAGTAGTCAAGAGAAAAGTTCTCTTGTGAAAACTAAGCTGGATATAAAAGGTTACTGTGTGTTTTTTTTTTACAGGCACATTGTTGGTTACTGTAATTTTCTACAGTACATAATTGCTTGTTGTGTTTTCTACAATACATTGGTAATTACTGTGATTTTCTACAGTACATAATTAGTTATTGTGTTTTCTACAATACATTGGAAGTTACTGTGATTTTCTGCAAGACATTGCGACACTCACAGTACTTCTTACATTACTGCAATTTTGACTGAAACTACGGTATTCTACTGTGAACTAGTATGCAGTAATTTCCTGTGCACAAACACAGTAAATTCCTGTAGATTTCACATGAATTACAGTGTGTTGTGCAATGTTTTGTACCTCATTAGCTTTCATTGAATTAACAAAAAAAACATTGTTCACAATAAATATTTAATATACCATACCATACCATATTGGAACAATATGAGGGTGAGTAAAACAGAATCAGTAGTCTAGAACAGATAATGAAAATTGTGTCACCATTTACTCACCCTCATGTTGTTCCAAACCTGTATAAGTTTCTTGCTTATGTTGAACACAAAATAAGATATTTTGAAGAATTCTGAAGAACCAAACAGTTGTTGGTCTGAAATACTGTGGAAGTCAATGGGGACCATCAACTGTTCGATTACCAGCATTCTTCAAAATATCTTCTTTTGTGTTCACCATAAGAAAGAAACTAAGACATAAGAAATTATGATAACATTTTCATTTTTAAAGTGAACTATCCTTTTAAGTAAAACACAGTCATTCATTAGTTCTTCAAGTAATCTTAAACACATTAACCTTTTTTAAATTGTTTTGACCATTTTGATTTATCACAATCATTAAAAGCAGTCCATATATTTAAATATGCTTTGGAGAACCGCAAAGAGGCCGATAGGTGACCTGTGATCTGTTTCTACCAAATGGAGAAATGGTCCCCCTGTTGGGTGTTCGCTGCAGGAGTGATCTGGCATTTGTATTATTAGCTGTCAGAATGAATACGTGCTGATGCTGAACAGGCGCTGTGCAGAAGCAGTGGCGGAAGTGGCACTTTAGCACTGTGGCTGATTTCATAGCGATTAGTGCAAATCACCCAGCACTTAATGTTATTGCCCAGAAGGACTAATAACAGCTTGACACCTCCACCTCATGTAAAATTTGTGATGTGCCACTTGCCCAAGTTTACTATGATTTTTTTTTTATGTGATAGCCCAAAGAACCCAAAGTCACAAATTATGTGTCAGTGTGTTAAAAAAAAAAGAGGCAAGCGGTTTGTTTTGAAAAAAAATCTAATTAAGTAAAACACAGTCATTCATTAGTTCTTCAAGTAATCTTAAACACATTAACCTTTTTTAAATTGTTTTGACCATTTTGATTTATCACAATCATTAAAAGCAGTCCATATATTTAAATATGCTTTGGAGAACCGCAAAGAGGCCGATAGGTGACCTGTGATCTGTTTCTACCAAATGGAGAAATGGTCCCCCTGTTGGGTGTTCGCTGCAGGAGTGATCTGGCATTTGTATTATTAGCTGTCAGAATGAATACGTGCTGATGCTGAACAGGCGCTGTGCAGAAGCAGTGGCGGAAGTGGCACTTTAGCACTGTGGCTGATTTCATAGCGATTAGTGCAAATCACCCAGCACTTAATGTTATTGCCCAGAAGGACTAATAACAGCTTGACACCTCCACCTCATGTAAAATTTGTGATGTGCCACTTGCCCAAGTTTACTATGATTTTTTTTTTATGTGATAGCCCAAAGAACCCAAAGTCACAAATTATGTGTCAGTGTGTTAAAAAAAAAAGAGGCAGGCGGTTTGTTTGGAATAAAGTTCTAATCCGTAGAATGGGAGTATTTAGGGGTTTACAGGGAAACGTTGGTGGCGTCCTCCCTAAACCCCCCAGTATACAGAGACTTGGCATGCCACAGAAGCTGCTGTCGCCATGGTGACAAGCCACTTCAGCTCAATCAGTGGTGCCCAGTTTTAACATGCTTTGAATCAAACTGAATTCAGAAGAATAAAATAATATAACTGGGTTTTGGTTTATGGGTCACAATAATTACTGTCAGACATTATGAAATATGATGAATAGAGAATTATTATAATTATTAAAGATTAGGCTCACTTTACTTAATGTTCAGGGTCCCAAAGATCCCAATAAATGCATGTGTAAAAACAGAATATCAATTATGAAATTAGCTTCTTATTTTCCTTTGAAATTTATTTGATGTGTTTCTCTGAATTAAACAAAACTCTCTAGGCAGTAATTATTGAAATGTCACACTTTTTATGAAAAGTGACTGCATTAAAATATAGTAATAATATAGTTCGCCCAAAAATGAAAATTCTTTCATTAATTACTCACCCTCATGTCGTTCGAAACCTGTAAGACCTTAGTTCATCTTCGGAACACAAATTAAGATATTTTTGATGAAATCCAAGAGCTTTCTGAATTATTTTGTTATTTTTGTTTTCTTTGCGCACAAAAAGTCTTCTCTTTCCTTCATAAAATGAAGATTGATCCACTGATGTCACATGGACTATTTTAACGATGTCCTTACTACCTTTCTGGGTCTTGAACGTGTCAGTTGCATTGTTGTCTATGCAGGGTCAGAAAACTCTTGGATTTCATCAAAAATATCTTAATTTGTGTTTCGAAGATGAACGAAGGTCTTACGGCTTTGGAATGGCATGAGGGTGAGTAATTAATAGCATAATTTTGGGTGAACTAGCCCTTTGACAACACTGTTTTATTATGTTACGAAAGGTCTTCCAGTATCAGCCCCATACTTCAACTATTAAATAGGCCTTTAGGTCTCTCAGACTGCAAACAGATCACAAGTGGTACTGGTGTTTCAAAAGAGTGTCAAGCTGAAATGACGAGGCCAATATAGAGAGAAGGACAGGGAAAAAGCGCATTCCCGTAGGATGTGATGTGGAGAGTGTAATAGTCTCAAACTGTCACAGTGTTTGCATACACCCGACAGCCTCCAAAGATATAGGAATATCCTCTCTCCCCTGCCTCCGACAGCAAACGTCTGTCTCCATCAATCAAGTGGAGTTAATTTAAAAGCATAAGCTTCTTAATTAAAGGAGGTTAGTTGAGCACCGAAATCAAATTCCTGAAATGAGTTCTAATGTCCTCATATTCCCCAGCTCATAGGATGCCTCGTCCTCATCACCTCTCGAATGGTAGAGTAATATTCATCAACTTCGGTTTCCACATTGTCCTAAAACAGTCTCGCTAGGCATTTGCTAAAAGGCCGAGAGACGTTAATGTGGTCTCAGCAGGCCAAATGCACTTCTCTCTTATCGCCGTCCACTCTTTCTTTCCCTCTCTCCATCCATGCCCTGCATCCATGATTGGACAGCCAGCAAGATCGTAGCATTAAGTAAATAATTTGTATGATAATTCATTACAGTGGCGTCTTTTTCAACTTTAATTGGTCTAAATGAAGAGACATTTCACACCATTTAGATAAAAAAAAGAAAAAGGAGGCCAGCATAATGAAAAGGGGGCCTGGCTATCGGACTTCAGAGGTTTGCTCTAAATGAAAATGTAATTGCAGGCGGAATGGTACAAGAGATGTCGACCCAGCGCAGCAGATCGGGGGTATCTTCAGACAGCCGCGCAAAAGCTAATGACTGAGCAATTTGGAACATTTACTCACCCCAAAGACTCTCATTAAGTCAATCACAGGCTTAGCCGAAGCCCACTCGCAGCGGCGGAGGGAACCCTACGCGTTTATTCCAACATCAATCAGGAAGGCCGTCTCTCTCTCGCGCGCTCAACGTCTCTCTCTCTGCATCTCACTCTCTAAAGCTCTCTCCCCCTCCTCCTCCTCCTAGGCGACGGGAAAAAAGAAAGGCCCAAGTAATTTATTCGGGATCTTTGAGAGGATAATGGCCAATTATTTGTTTATAACACTGGTTAAATTTTCATTAGGCAGATTAATGGAATATCATGTACTGTCAACAGTGGACCGAGGGGTGGTGTGTCAGAGATAAACTCCCCGGCAGATGATGTCGCTCTGTGGGTAAATTGGTTTTTCCCACTCCCCTGTCTCTGCTTCTCCATATGGAAATGTAAAAGGTGGATTAGGTGGACAGCGAGGAGATGAGAGAATATGGAATTGTGGATATACTGAGAGAAGTGTGTGAGCACTCCAGGCAGAATCTAGCCTTTTTATGTATTTATATAAGCGTATGGTCTTTTTCAGACTTTCTGTCACTGTTCAGATCATAAAAGTTGCTAGCATGTCTTAATTTTTAGCGCTCGGTTCATTTCTGGAAAATGTGTCTTGGGAACATGGGCCCAGTGCTTCTTGAACAAGTTATACATTGCGAGAATGCGGATATAAGCCTTCTTTTACAGTTTTCAATTTCAACTCCAACACTTCTAATGGTTCAGCTGGATTGGAGATACAGTTACCGCTTTGCCTTCTATCGGGGTAAGATGTTGGCACCATTTAAATGATTCATTTCAACAGTTTAAACTTTCAGATGGGCTCATAAATAGATTCATGGAGTCATAAATAGAGCTTTTCGAGTGGTGACACGAGGGGGACAGCATAATCTGACATTATGCAGCCGACTCTATTTCTGTAAATGACAGTCTTCAGTGAAGTGGCTGCTACAAATAAAGGCAGTGGGACACATTCTGACCCCTCAGACTGATAGGATGATAAATAGTGGTTTGAACCTGAAGTCAAAGGTTCATAAACAGCCACTTGAAACGTATCTAAGAATTCCTATTTTCTGCATATTGGAGCAGTATACTGCCAGAGGCATATTTATATACACACAAATCCAGATATTATTTACTGGCTTTTTATGCTTCAAAGAAAAGTTATGAGTAGTCTTAAAGTAAATCATGGGGTATCAATATTTAGAAAATAGTTTGGCGAATTCATTGAATAGTACCGCCACTGATGCATAGTATTTCAGCAAAGTAACCTGAGCTTTATTCACTTTTAGCACCAATAATGCAATTTAACCAAAGATGTATACATTATTTCTATGTAAGTTTGTTTATTTAAAATTTGACCAAAATTAGTATTTTTAATCAAAATGCCATAACATGATCGCTTAAACCCAGCACCTTTCTTAAAATTGTCAGCAAGCTCACATTTAGATCTGCCTCCATCCAATTAACAACCAATACATTCAACCAAGCTCTCCCTACATTTTTCGATAATCTATTTAACTTGGATTTACGTCACAATATGGAAGAAAAGATCTGTCACTACTTCTGTTACATCGCAAATTCAATTAAGATGTTATTTTGTAGTGATCGTAGCAGCAGTAATTCACTACATGATGCTATGGAAATTAATAATGGAGAAGAGTATTACAAGCAGTCATATATCTAAATGTGTCGTGTAAAACAGTGTAATTTTTGACATTTTAAAAAGCATCATCTGGTATATGGATTGTAGTAGTAGAGTGATGCTAACATTCTCAGCAAAGATAGCCAAATTGCAGCAGTCTGCTGTAACCTTACAATAAGTGTAGCATACAAATTGTGCTCTGCATAGATTTTGTGGCCGTATTTGTGGCATTATATGATTTGCATTTGCAACAGCACAAGCAAGTTTTATTTGTTTCTCCCTTTGACTCTATGCACTAAAAGAAATACCATCAAAAATGTCACATTGTCATTTTTTAGACTGACAAGTTTAGTTTTAAAATAAATACTTGTATATAAGGGCATTTTTAAGACAGCCCAGGATAATAGATTAAAAATGTTAATAATAGATGCTTCCCCCAGTTGGGTACATATAAGAATTGCAAACATTTTTGAAATGTTATGTTTAAGTAGGCATTATGTAATTAGATCTGAACTAATTTGCATGCATACAGAACAGAATGTGAACATTGGATAAAACTAGATTCCAATTCTTGTTACATTTTGGTGATTGTGTATATTTGTGACCCTGGAGCACAAAATCAGTCTTAAGTTGCACGAGTATATTTGTAGCAATAGCCAAAAATACATTGTATGGGTCAAAACTATCTATTTTTCTTTTATGCCAAAAATCATTAGAATATTAAGTAAAGATCATGTTCGTTAATTTCCTACAGTAAATATATAAAAACTTAATTTTTGATTTGTAATATGCATTGCTAAGGACTTCATTTGGACAACTTTAAAGACGATTTTCTCAATATTTAGATTTTTTTTGCACCCTCAGATTCCAGATTTTCAAACAGTAGTATCTCGGCCAAATATTGTCCTATCCTAACAAACCATATATAAATGGAAAGCTTTTATTCAGCTTTCAGATGGTGTATAAATGTCCATTTCGGAAAATTGACACTTAAGACTTAAGAGTTTTGTGGTCCAGGGTCACATTTCTTTTTATCACTACATAAAACAGAAAATACTGTCAGAAAAGAGTAGAAACCAGCCTGTTTATAGGTACAAAATGTTGTATAAAATAGAAATTATATATATATATATATAAACTCTGTAAAATCCTTCAGAATATGGATTGGAATGAAAAGTACGTAAGTACTACTGAAGTGGAGGAAAGCGCATGAGGAAAAATGTATTTTGCAAAAACACCTGTACGGTACAGTATGTACGGTAATTGAAACCTATAGACACAACTAGTGTAATAAAATAAACACATAAAAGTGTCATTTGGATGTTTCTTTCCACTAGTCCAAAACAACATGTTATGAAAGGCCAAACAACCAAACATCTCAAAACTGACCTGTGCATAAAAAACAATGTTTTTGCCTTTAAAGAAAAATGGTAGGATGAGTGACGACAACAAAAAAGATGATTTCAGACAGTTTAGATCAACACAACTGCCATATGTAACAGTTCTGCATCAAAGCGGAAAGAGGAAGTGAGCCGATCTAATGGCCTAAAAAATGGGAGAATGTGTCAAGCAATGAGTCCTCTCTATCACCATCCATATCACCGTGGACAAATTGTCCTGATCTCCCTTTCACACATGCCTCCTCCACATCTAAATATTCATCCATCACTTTCCCTAAGTCCAATATCACCCTCCTTAAAAGCCCATGGGGAAACCTGAACGGCCGGCTCCACCCAATCAAAACAATCGCACGGCGAGAGGTCGGGGTTATCGAGGGGCGAGCTATCTGTAGCTAGGGCTACGGGTTGCTGGCAGGACACAGGGTCCATTTAATTAGGCCTGCTGCTTCCCTCTGGTGTGAAAGACTCTCAGACCACTTTGATTCGCCATTGCTCTCCCAGCAGGAAGTGCCTGGTGATAATTGACACAGGATTTCCTTGTTAACCAGCCACAGACTGGCTGGATTAAAGTGACAGAGATCTCCAGAAGAAAGTGGGGAGCAGATAAGGGAGGGGTTGGCGAGGTGAAGGTGCTTGCTGAAGGTAGGGGAAATGGTGCGAGGGGGGTGAGCGAAGCAGCTATTTACCGCTCTTGAGAAACCGGAGAGGAAATCGCAATAACAGACAGGTGTGTGGGTCCCGGCGTGAGTTGTAGCTCCTACTTATCTTGGCCATTTCAGCTTGGCTGATCAAAGATTGGCTCCCTCAGAATAACCTGGACCCTGGGTTGAGTACATGCTTCCATGCTTTGGGTTTTTTGGCAAATTATCGTTCCCTCCTTCCCTGCCTCCCCCTCTACTGTGGTATTACTGTTTATAGAGGGCTAGAGAGGTAATCTCCTTTCATTCAGACAATTATGCACTATCGTGAAATGAAAGCATATTTGCAAATGACGTAATTTTTGCCTCTTTGCACCAACTAGGTCATGAGCCCTGACAAAAGTATTATTATACAGAGAGATAGAGAGAGAGAGAGAGAGAGAGAGAGAGAGAGAGAGAGGATAAAAACTCATTCGGCCGTGGACAAACATGAGGTTTCCACAGCACCTAATCCATATTATTTATTTCCACATTTTCACCTCCCTTATCCACACAGCTCACACACTCACACACAAACTCACACTGTGTTACCAAGTGTCCAGATTTAGGCAGGAATGGAAAACTAAATATCCAAGAAATCAGGGCATGGGAGTCTACATCTGGCATGACAGCATACAGTCATACAGACACTAAAATCTCCAACTGATCTCATTAATTGTAAAGATAAATTCTGTACATTTCACTGATACATGAATATGTCTGTATCAAAACAACATATTGTTGTAGAGATGCAATTACATACATGCAATATTTAAATACTTCTTTGTTGAAATAAATAAATCATATTGCTTGGCTTTACATCCTTTTATAAAGTTGTGTTTTCTCCAAGAATTTAGGTAAAGTTATCTTTCATATGCAGTAATTTTGTAATTTTGTTTTTGTTAAATATTGGATATTCCGTTAAATATTTTGTTTTCGTAAATATATGAATAATAGTTGCAACTAATGAACAGAAATACTAGGATAAAATTCTACTTACCAGCACAGATTAGGTTACTAAAATATTTTATTGTTCAATAATTTCGACATACACTAATGTTTGGCCTCATTACAATTAAAAAAAAGAAAGTAATACTTTTATTGCATAAAATTAATCAAAAGTGACTGTAAAGATATTTGTAAAGTTGCAAAATATTTCCATTTCAAATAAATGCTGTTCTTTTAAACTTTCTATTTATTAAAGATTCCTAAAATGTATCATGGTTTCCACAAAAATATTAAGCAGCATGACTGTTTTTGACATTCATATAATAAGAAATATTTCTTGAGCAGCAAATCAGCATATTAGAATGATTTCTGAAGGATCATGTGACACTGAAGACTGGAGTTATTGCTGTTGAAAATTCAGCTTTGCATTACCAGAAAAATTACATTAAATTAAAATATAGAACAGTTTTTTTAATTGCAAGATATGGTATAAATTTTAATCCATATTTTTGAGCAAATAAATTCAGTCTTTGTGAGCATAAGAGACTTCTTACCAACCCCAAACTTTTAAATGGTAGTGTAAATGCATAGATTATCTCTATTATAATGTATTTTAGATCTTATTTTCAATAGCTTCTCTTTCATTGGCAGCATGATGAATAATCTGACAGTGACATTACTGTCTCATAGTGGAGTTCATCAGGAGGACTAGCATTTGACCCCATCTGACCTTCACTTCCTTCAGCTCCATCTGCCCAGAGGTAAGCAGCACATGATCACACACGAGAGGAAAAGTAAGTAAGGTACGAATTTGGCCTTGTGTGACAGAGATATACCTTTAACTCTATACAGCAGACTAAAAGTCTAAAACACTATTCAATTTCATTTGCATAAGCTAATGCTAATAGTGTCATTGTGTTGTGGTCAAATTCAAACATCTTTTAACTTTTCCAGACAGAATGCACTAATATTTGGGTATGTTGCTCCAAATATTTTGGGTCAGTTGTCACAATGAACAGTTAAAACTGATTAAAATTTGGTTAGAATCCACGTTCTTTAGTTGACTGAATATGTGAGTGTGTGTGTGTGTTAACTTGTTTACGCATTTATTAGAAAATATATGATGATATTCCAATTTTAGTTTAAATTGACAGAATTCACAAACCTTATTCTGGTTTTGAACAAGATCCTCGAAAACCGACATGCCAAGTTACTGAGAAAACTTCCCCCCATGAATGACTTTTTGCAAATATCTTGAGTAAACAAACTTTAATCAGACACAAAATAATTTTCATGCACATTAACTTTTTTTATTCAAATTAAGCACATTTCTAGATTAAAAACATATTTTAAGTGTAGTGTTCTTCTTTCACAGGCCAGAGAAACTTTACACTGTGCTGTGAGACTGTTATCAGTGCTCATGTCGGCAGGAACTGCATCTAAACCCTGCTGTAAGACTTCAATATGTGAGTATTAACACGCTTCAGGGTGCTTGACTTCTGTATCCAGAATTGCTTTCTAGCAGAGAGTGAGAAAGGCGAGACAGAGGGTTAGAGATTTGCTGTTCTCTCAGACCAAAGTAAATATGATAGGCAGGAAAAGCAATCATATAACCAACATATGCTCCCCTATCGAGAAAACACAGGAGTCTAGATTAAGATTTTGTCATGAGTGAAATCATTGCTGTTTAATTGAATCGTGCTACAGATAAACTCCTTGGTCGAGCCCTCTCCCGATGGCTTGTTCGTGATAAACAACTTCAATCAGAGTGCTATAGAGTCACACACTGGCTCTCTTGACTTTTCCACTGATCTTTATTCTGTGAAACTAGAGGGGATTGTGTGTGTGCGTGTGTGTGTGTGTGTGTGAGTATGCCTTGATGGCGAGTGCTGTAGGACTGAGCTATTTTAAATGTTTTAGGCCATTGGTGCATTTCTTCATAGTATTTTCTCGTGCATAGATGTCCCAATGTGAAGTTTATTTACATAAACCTCTAAGATATATCGGTCTGTACAGTTATTTGACATGAATATGCATGCAAACAAAAATGCCTCATCATTACATAGTTAAATCCACCTTCATTATAGTGGACTGAATGCATACTGTACTTTTTTGTGTATATGTTAACTTGTTTTACATATCTATTAGAAAATAGATGATGGTTTTGACAGAGTTCACATCATTCTGGTTTTGAACAAGGTTCTTGAAACAACAAACAAAACCTTATAATTACTGAGACAACTTTCAGCAGACACAAAATCATTTTCTTGCACATTAACAAACTTTTTTTATTATTATTAAACACATTTCTAGATTAATAACGGTAACACTTTGGAATAGGGAACACATATTCACTATTAATTAAGAGTTTTTCCTCAATAAACTCCTAATTTGCTGCTTATTTATAGTTAGTAAGGTAGTTGTTGAGTTTAAGTATGGGGTGGATTATGGAATCTAAAACGTGGTCATGCAGAATAAGGCATTAATATGTGCTTTATAAGTACTAATAAACAGCCAATATGCTAGTAATATGCATGATAATAAGCAACTAGTTAATAGTGAAAATTGGTCCATGAAATAAAGTGTTACCATAATAATAATTCATTTTATAAGTGCAGTGTTCCTCTTTCTCAGACCAAAGGAACTTTGCACTGTTGTAAGACTGTTATCAGTGCATAAACCTCTGAGATATATCAGTCTATACAATTATTTGACATGAATATGCATGTAAAATCTGTGAAATTAAATAAAAATTAAATGACAGGAACATTTTTCCATGAATCAACAAATAATTTCATGGTACACATTAAGAAATAAAAAGGCACAAAAGCTGTCACTAGGGTGGTACCATTTCAAAAGGTTCTAATATGCACATTTAGGAGTAAATAAGGTACAAATGGTAACTTTTGAAAGGGTTTCGCCCCAGTGACAGCTTTTGTACCTTTTTTGCTGAGAGTGTATAGGCCACAGTGAGCATTTGAAAAGATCTATGACTAGGAAATCAATATGAAGCATCATTATGAATCCTGATCCAGAGGTGATGATTATGATTTATTGCGAATCCTATGTCACTGAAATGTGAGAAAAAGCACTTTTATCCAGTTGAAAGCCTGTCTAACTCTATATCACAAAGGCAAACTTCAAACATGTGTACAGGGAGCCGTCTGACTAAACCGCCATAGGGGACATGGTCTTGAGTGGAGATTGTTGGGTTAGTATTTTGAGTGCACGCCAGAATCAAATGATTGCTAGGCTCTTTATCAGTGCACCGCCACGCAGAGGGTGGGTACATTTCTGGGCGTTGTGAACCATACCTTGTGATCCAGTCACTACACATTCCCCTAATCTGACCACTTTCAGCTTTCCACTCATTGTTCTTCTGTATGGAGCCATGGTCTAGGATCCATTTGTGCTACTGGCTTGCTTGACTGAGATAAAGTAGTCCAAGGCCTCCTATGAGATTTCAGTACCGAATACAGGCACTAGGATTAAAAAAGTTGGAAGATATCTAAAAGAAAATAGTCTTTTATGTTTCATTGTTTGCTGTTGCAGCTATTAAGCCATTTTTTGCAGCCTAAATGTTTGTAATGTTCCTGTATTATTTATATGCTTATGTCCCTTTAGTCATTTGGCTTCAAATGGATCTGGATCAGCTCAGATTTGTGTTAGTGTGGCTAAATATATATATGCAAAAGGATATGTTGAGGGTGACCCAGGGTCAGCTGCAGACTTCAGGACAAATGTCCAGGGAAAGGGAGGAAAGGGTCGTGGCCTCTTCCGTCCAGGACTCCTTAGCCTTCAGATTACCCCCAACGGCAGCCCCTGATAAAGTACTGAAAATCAGAGCCACCTGTGAGCACATATGAAACCTGAGTGAGAGGGCAGAGGTGCTTATTTGTTTTTGCTAAATTAATGGAGGCTAATTGATTCCATTACATCATTACAGAGGGGGAGGAGAGATGGAACGTTTCCAATCAATCGTTGTAGGATGCCGAGGATGCCGAGGACACTTGATGAAGATCTGTACTGCTAATCAGAAACAGACATGCTTGTTCGCAGTTTGTGACCACGTGTCAAACTTTCTCTCTTCCTCTCTCTCGCTGTCATTCATTTTGTTCGGCAGAGAGTGTGTGGTGTGGTGGTACGAAACATTGGCTCTGTCTTTAATATGTTTATTCAAGTAGGGTGGGAACTAGCAGGGACATGGCGATATTATATTAATATCTGGGAAACAATTTTTAAAAAGCGACTATGTATTTTCTAGTTTACTGAACCTTTTGAGTCACAAATACTAAGAAATGTGAACTACTTCAAACTACAGTAAAACTTGTGTTAAATCTAAATAATTCACACTAATGTTGTACCAACTAATCAAACACAGTTGTCTGAACAATATTAAATTTAACTATATTGCTAAAATATTGAGGGTTTGTGAGTTAGTATGCATTGCAGCATGAACAATATATAGTCTATGTACAGACTTCAGAAACTAACTTTGCTTTGAGGCATGAAGTGCTTTACAGTTAGTGAACAAACAAATTAAAATGAACAAAAAGTGTTACTTAGGACAATTTTTAAGACAATAGTTGAGAGAACAAAAAAAATCTATTCATAAATCTAAATAATTTAATTTTTTACATCGTAATTATTCAAATGTCCAATTATTATATTGGAAACTTGACTAGAAATAATTTAGTACGATTTTTTGAAAGAAATTAATACTTTAATTCAGCAAGTGCTTATTAAATTGGTCAAATTAAAAGTAAAGATACTTATAATTTTACAAAAGATTCAAATAGATGCTCTTCTTTTGAACTTTCTATTGATCAAAGAACCTGGACCACTAAGATATAAGGCAGCACAACTGTTTGTAACAGTGAAGAAAATAATTATAAAATTAAAAGAAATCTGCATATTAGAATGATTTCTGAAGGATCTGGTGACACTGAAAGCAAAGTAAATGCTGCTAAAAAAGAAAATTCAGCTTTGCCAGGAATAAGTGAATTTTTAAATATATCAAAACAGTTATTTTAACTTCTTTAATATAAAACTAATAATAACTTAGTGAAATATCTTTCTTACCCCAAACATTTGAATAATTGTGTGAATATATTTACAGTGCATAGTGAATTTTTCTGTTATGTGACCACTGAAGATGTGTGACATGTGACGGTTCAAACAGATTCCAGTTGTGGTCAGGACCAGAAGCTTAGTGAGGTTCAGATCTGTGATAAAGTGAATTAACCTGTTTACTCTGACCTGAGTGGGTGTTAAAAGATGCAGTGTGTGTTGGATGTTGGACTAGTGACATGCTAGGCTACACTGGTGATTTAGATGACAGCTAAAGGAGAGGGCAAAAAAGGCAAACAAGTTCATTATACTTTTCTCCACTTCCCCATCACTCCCTTAGGAGCGGACAGGGAAGACATTGAAGAAATGCGAGAGTTCGGTCTTGTTCTTCAAAACCTATTAGCAGAGGCCCAAGGGTGAGAGGGCCATCGACTATCCTACCCCCACATCCTCGACCCCTCCTCGAAAGGTCGCCCTTTTTCTTCCAGTACAGCTTAAACATTTGTATTCCTAAGTTCTCCCCAAGCACAACTTTTATTTTTCCTCTGACTAACAAAATGAACAGGAGGGTGGAGGTTTGTAGTGATTACAAATGCCTCCGTTCTAGTCTAATTGGATCAAGCTGACTCAGAGCATAATGAACAAGATGCTGTTTGTCATGCTGCATGTAGATGAACAATTGAATTTGCTTCACGATGAAGTGTCATATACACCTCAGAGCCTAAATTAAGCAGTTGTTTGCATAAAATAAAGCTTTGTAGGCAATGCCATTAGCAGGGAATTGCTAATTATGCTTCTTAAATAATTTGGCTACACTTTTCTGTAATTTGTAAAGTGAAAGTGTTTCATATTTATCAGTTGCATATGCTTTTCTTGGCACACTCAGCTCACAGTTGCTGCTGCCTGACAGAATCTATTAATCCTCGGCTTTAGATAAATTTAGCATGTAATTTAGAATGACTGAACTTGATAATACAAGTGTTGAGTTGATATAATGATCATAGTAGCATCGTAGCATAGCGGCATTAGCTTGTTTTGGCCATTTTGGTTAGTATTTGTTCTACACCTGAACCTGAAGTATTTAATTTTTGTGCTTTTAATCCTGACTTCATTCAAACTTGCACAACATTGCTCCATATTTTGTTCATGCATAACTAAACTGTACAAACAGTAAAGCATAGTGCCAGCAACACCATGGTTAGGGTTTGATTCCCAGGGAATGCATGAACTGATTAAATGTATCCAATGCCAAATGAAATTCAGTGTTTTTATTTTTATTTTTTATTTTATTTTTAATTTAGAGATCTTATTTTATTTTAAGATCAAAACTCACAGCTAACATTTTATTTTGCCACCTTGCAAGCACTGGTATTTCCTTCAGGAATTTAAAATCTTGTTACTTTCAGATGATTTTGTAAGCCTGAATCATAAACTTGTGTCATCATTTTTCCTTCTGCTGCCAATTTCTAAGCTGTTAATTGCAGTTTCTATGGATATGATCCCATGTAATCTCAGCAGTAAAGCTGCCTGGAGCCTAATGAACCTGTTGCTGTTTTGCCCCACCAATATTATTAAAGATGTGTGAACTGGCTCTGCGCTAGAACAGGCAGCCAATCAGAATCAGCGATGTCATTAAGCTGTTTCGCTATCCCTACCAGCAAAATTCCCCCTTTGGCTTATGAAGAAAAGCAGCTACATCCAAACATGCTAACCTGCTGGTAGCATGCTAGACCAACACAGGAAAATCATGTATCAAAAGCTTATTTTAAAGCTCCATGAATGTTAAAATGTGTTGGCGTTCTTAATTCAAAATGTAGTCCACTAACCGAGGAAATATAGCTAGTCTCAGCCAGCATGTTTTATGGCAATGCTAGCAACACCTGCTTAATATTAGCAAACCTCCCTTACAGTATATTTTACATTCCATGCGTCACTCTGACTTTGATTTATCCGAGGGAGGTCAAGCTGAGATAAGATGGCTTATTCGTACTCGTATAAACATTGAGTCATTGATTTTTCAGATACTGGCTTTGTCTCAATGCACAGTTTGTTTTGAGGACACGCAAGGTGCTAAACAAAGTCAACTTTAAGCATTGGCGAGATGCTCCCGTAATGATTAACGAACGCTCTCTGAATGTTTGTCGTCTGTGAGTGATTCCGTTTCAGCGACTAAGCCATTTCATGTGTGTTAGATCTGCAGAGGCACGTTTCATAAAGCAACACCAGGTTGCGAGTCTAACATCTGCGACGGCGGAAATGATTAGCCGGGACCGCTGGTGTCTTTCGCCCAGTTCTCTGTCGGAGAGATAGAGCAATTAAAATCGGTTAATCACCAACCCTTCCGTAGGATACAGAGCAGTCGCATAGTCTCTCTGCCAGCATTTCTTCACAATGCTCTTCATGTCAGCAGTTTGGGATTGTAGATTTTTGGATGCTATCTATCGCTCTGCGTTTTTATTTCCCATCCTTTCAGCTGTAGCATCTGAATATAAGACCGAGGGTCGCCCTTCCCCCTCTCTGTCAACCTTACCATAACCCCAGGCTCCTGAACTCACTTGTACATTTTAGTCCTCAATAATAAACCAACATCTGCAGAACTTACAAGTGCTTTAGCTGAGTTAATTGAGTAAATTGAAGCAAGCTGTGGCGTAGTGGTGATCTATGAGCCCCAGTCCAGAGCCCAGAAAGGAGACAACAGATTTACTGCGAAGACAGTGGGCGGCCTTTTGTTCAGGCGCTGGTTCACGGGAAGTTTGAGGTCAGGGCGGATTAAAATATCTAGAGGAACAAATGGAGTAATTTTGAGTGTAATATAAGGAACGCCGTGCCAGTTTCCACCAGCCGGCAGGTGTGATTTATTTCATTTCAAGCCCCCTTTTTTCGTCTGATTTTCACCATCCCCCAGCTCTCACCTGACCGCTGTTGCATTATTCAGGATTTATAGATAACAGGAAGATTTGACCATATTAACAGGTAACTTCAGTTACGGTTGACATGACTAAAGGAGAGTTAAAGAGCAGGGGAAATGCAGAGAGCGAGCAGGAGATGCATAACAGCAGTAAATAAATAGCAGCAGGGGAGAGCCTCCACTGAGGGAATCAATCCAGCTATTTCCTCCTGTACTCATGCCCCGGGGGTCTCTACATGGTCAAGTAGTGTTCATCTAAAACCAAAGAGAAGTGTTAGAGAGCATGAGAGAGAGAGAGAGAGAGAGAGAGAGAGAGAGAGAGAGAGCAAGAGCAAGA
>NW_015505507.1:502678-509339 GCF_001515645.1 Sinocyclocheilus grahami
TCAAGTAGTGTTCATCTAAAAACAAAGAGAAGAGTTAGAGAGAGTGAGAGAGAGAGAGAGAGAGAGAGAGAGAGAGAGAGAGAGAGAGAGAGAGAGCAAGAGTTATAATTCTTTACCATAGCCTGGTCTGATGTGGTCCACTTGTGCAGTGATTGCATTAAATTGAGCATGCAAATTTAGCATGCTAAAGCTCAGGTAATATGTTTGTATGGAGCGTGTCACATCTACAAGAGAGAAAAAACATGCTGAGATAGTTATTTAGCACGTTTTCATTAATGCATAATATATTTGACATTTTCAAAAAATGTCAAAGTTTAATGAAATAAAATTAGCATTATCATATTATATTTTGGAAGGGCTTTTAGTTAGTTGACATAAAAGATTATTATGTTATGTTATGTTATGTTATGTTATGTTATGTTATGTTATGTTATGTTATGTATATATACAGTGTATATATATATATATATATATATATGCATAAGGACTAGAAAACAAGAAACATGAGTTTTGGAAGTTGTAATAACATTTTTATTACAGTACATTTTACACAAAAATACTGTCAGCCTTTTTGCTTCAAAATTCTGTTTAATTCAATGTTACTTGCCATTTCTTTGTACTTAATTGTGAAATTTCTGAGTGAATATAGCTTCTAAACCTTTTTTTTCCAGTGTAAAAAAATGCAAATCAGTAGTAAATAAATAATATTATGTATTTGGTTTTAAATCTACTACAACAAGAAGAATTTGCATTATTGAGTCATTTAGCAAGTGCTTTCATGAACATCACAAGCAAATCAAAGGTATTCAGTTTTATGAAGCGTGTTATCATTTAGGATTATTAGCATGTTATGTTCATTGTTCGGTCAGCTTCCATAGGCTGTCTATTAATGTGGGAATACATAGATTTGATTGTATATGAGGAGAACACTAATGAACCTGGATGTCCTGGATGGATCAGATAATTATCCCAACCTGATCAATGGCCCTTCAATCCTGCTGTCTGCTTCAACATTCATATTCAGCCAAGACCAGAGATCTGTTTCTTTTCTCTCTCTCTCTCTCTGTGCGTCTCTCTTTCTCTCTAACCGCTCTTTGTGATTGAGTATGAAGTCTCCCACAAAGAGAATGTCAGAATGAAAGGCAGAGAGCAGGAGGGAGGGAAAAACAGTGGGCCAACCTCGTTTTCCGCTTGATGGGTTAGCTGCAGAGAATGCGCCTCGACGAGGTAAATGATTAAGGAGGGAGAGAGAGAGAGAGAGAGCTACAGATAGAGAGAGAGAGAGAGAGAGAAACCTTTGCGGCTCTGCCATTTTGCACTTCAAAGATCTAGCCAGGCAGGTTAAATGAAAAGCAAATGTGTTGCCCTGCCGTGCAAATACCTCAAATGTTTTAGCAGGTGCAAGCAATGAGGGAGGTGGGCAGTGACAGAGTCTTGAATGCACCTTGCTTTAGGAACAAGAGAGCGACGTCCTCCTCTCCCCTCATAAGAGACCTGGCCTTCAACAGAGGCTATAGAGAGGTCAACTTAGTGCAGGTCTCAAAGGTCAATTACTGCAGGTTACCATTGGATAATATCCAGCCAAGTAAAGAGGTCAGTTTTCTCACAGAGTACATGGGAATATATTGTTCTCTTCCATACTGTACCGTCACAGTGCTTTCAAAACAATGTGTAAATGTGGTCAGTGTCAGTGCGTATTATGCAAACCTATTTTTATTAAGATGTAAAGAGAATTTACATAATATACAGTGAATTAATCATCTGGCTTTTATAGTAAGTCACCAATAGTTGGCACTGTTTCTCTGGCTGTAGATAGACACTGAAGCCCTATAGCATAAAGTCTCAGTGAAATGTAAATATTATACCTGTGCTTGGAATGCTTTGTATTTTAGTCTTGTGTAAATCTGAAAATAAAACTATATTAAAGAAGGTTTGAATGCAAGTCAATTAAATCGACATCTGTAGAGTGGTGCATTTCTTTAGCACAGATAATGTTGTTGTTAATATTGAAGTCCTGCTGCCATTTGTAAATCCTTGTCCAAGGTTTCCAGGTGTTTATAAATCCCCTCGACATTTTACCAAGACATTCTTTACTGCTCATTGACATTCTGCTACTCCTGGATGGGGGATAGAGAGTTTCTGTGCTCCGCTTTGGGTTTTACGAAGCTCTCCTAGGACCATCACGTGAAAGACTGACTATATATTTTATGTTCACCAACGCTGCATATATTTAATAAAAATTCAGAAATGCAGTAATATTGTAACAAGTATTACAATTTAAAATAACTTATTTTATTTTAATATATATTACAATATTAGGCATTAGGCAATATTAGCCATTAGGCTTCAGTGTCACAAGATCCTTCAGAAATCATTCTAATATGCTTGTTTGATGTTTGAGGAACATTTCTTATTATTATCACTGAAAACAGTTGTGCTGCTTATTATTTTGAGCAATTAAATGTAATTGTGCAACATTTCGGGATTTTATTTTTTTATTTATATTTTTATAACATTTTTTTTATGAATGGCAAGATCATCAAAAGAAAAAAAATTTTAAAATAGAAATCTTTTACAATATTCTATACATATTTACTGTCACTTTTGATCAATTTAATGCATCTTTGCGGAATACATTTCTTTAAAAAAAAATGACTGAGCACAGAATTTTTAGGGGATATATATATATAGGAAGTTATGTGCAGTTATGTGTTGGCTGAGTACAGATGCAGCAGTGAATAACACCTAAACCCACTTTCCAGAATGTAATCATTATTGTCCAAAGAGCCATGCCTTAGTGTCTCACCCACTTTGTAAATCCAGATCATTCTTACTTGCCTGAAGATGACTGGGGAATCAGGGACCATTATTAGGCAATTAAGGAAATTGTTTGTCAATTGTTCGCATCTCGGTGTCAAACACAATGGCACTCATTAATTAATTTAATCTTAATTAGTGACCGGCGCGCTAGCTCACCATCAAAAAAATGATTTGGATTCAATGTTGGTTTCAGACATCATTATGTGTAAGATGATATCTACATATCAGCTACTACTAATGTTGGGGTTTTGTTCATGACAAGGCGGTTTGTGTTTCTGTAATTACAAACTCAGCTCGAGTGTTCCATGCTGCTGGAAAGAAAAAAAGTGAAAAAACAAAAACGAGGGGCACGGCATTCCCAGCACGCCTACATTTGATCTGCGTTACCACCAGATTGCTTAACACAGCACTGCTCTACTGTCAGACAGTTCAAGTCTATTTTGAGGAGGATCGATTATATTTTCCTGAGAAAATTGTATGCAATTGGAACCACAGTGTAGCTTGAGGCTGAATATTATGCAAAGAGGCAGTAACCCAACAAAAGAGTTTTTTTTTTTCTTGTTTGAAGGGTCAGGTTGGGGAGCTCTCTGATGGAGGAGAGAGTAGAGAATCTTGGCTTCTGGATTTATCTGGTGAGCGAAGCGTAAGGCACTTCTCTCCCTCTTCCCTCCATTTCTCCTCTATCTCTGGCACCAAACTTATCACAATAATGTTGAGTAAGATCGTTTTTGGCTTGTGCCTGCAAACTGATATAAATTTCAATCTGACTCTGACAGAAGTTTTCATTTTGCCAAGAGTGCAAAAAGAGTTAAGGGGAGAGACCGTATACACATTATGTGGATACAAGCTGTAGCTTTAACATTAGGAGTCAAGAGTTTTTAAGGATGACTGAATGAGATTTTTACTATTTAAATGGATCTGCACAGCTGAGTAGTGACTTCTAATATTTAGGAATATTTGGTACTTTTTAAATATTAGAACTTGTTCCATTGTTGAAAATAAACAATGTTGTTAAACAGTCAGACAGTTTTGTGCCCTGAAATTTATTAGAACAAATTCAGAGAAGTGTGCATGCATTTGAGTGCTTATCATATATCATTCCTTAGATCTATCTTGAAGTATTTCTTGACAGTTTATCCAAAGATGAATCGAAAAAGGCAAATGATTCAAATTGAACAGAATGGCCACTGCATTTTAATTTGATTTCTCTTGCTTTTGGCTGTTGCAGTTTCCCCTGTGATGGGCATCTACCAGGTCCAGTTTGGCACAAACAACAGAGGGAGGAATCTTGCACCCTCATTACATAGCAGCCACTCTAATTACAAGCTGCTCAAGAGATGTTATTCTACACCTGCCGGTGACAATGACAGCACCTCTGTCCCTTGCTCGTCTTTGCTTTTGTGTAACGGGGCGCGGGGTGCAACACAACACCGTTTTAAATAAATGAAGCTTCTCCAGAAGGAAGGCCCAGTCAAGGAACAAAACACAGAGAAAAGAACTTGACTAGACAAGTTGAGAAGGCAGGTCATAATTTCACTTATTAACAGTTCAAATAAAATGCATATGTACTCTTTTAATTGGTCCTAATTGGTCAAATTTATTTGTTTCCTGAAATTTACAAATTTCCTGAAGTATTTATACTATTAGCTAAATAAACTATACTCAAAGACAAAAAACACGTCCAAAAATCATCATTCTCCATAAAAATGTATTGTGGCAATTTTCAAGTCCAATAAATTAAGTTTTGAACAAAAATTGTCCAGTTTGTATTGTCCTCCATCTATGAAAATAGTTCCAAAAAAGGTCAAAGCATTATTTTTTTCTATATTGCTAAGTAACACACAGACTGGAATGGACTAACGGATTTAAGCATTCTATAATCAGTCTATAGTCACTCCAGCTACTCTGGGTTTTACCACTCTACTACAACACAAGACCAGAAGTCACTAGCATTGTAACAGTCACAAAATGGTGAACTGCTGACATTAAAATCCGTACTGGGTTATGTATTGGCTCTAGATGAAAGCAGAGTAGAGCAAGTATCTAGATAAACTGGATATAAGAGTGTCTCAAGCAGAATAATTTGAGATGAGAGCTATAAGAAGAGACTAAGAAGGGTGAGAGCAGCGCGTACGCGATGAAAGGAAACAGAATATGGAATAGGTCCGAGCACACAGAGGCGCACTAAAGTGCTCTATACCAAGCTAGAAGAACAGTATATTTCCACCATCTTTAGTCTTAATTCATCTCATTAGCCCCATTCCAAGCCCCAGAAGGTGAAAGCAAACTGCTTATTATCTCATGAAAGGCTGTGTATTAGTGATTGTTGGGTTGAAATTCACAGACTAAATAATTACCCTCTGTTTGTGTCTCTCTCTCCATCTTCCATGCATAATAAGAGGCTTCTGGTGAGATGAGTAATCTGGTTCCAGCATGCCTCTCCCGGCGCGCTCCCCTCTTCACGCGATCGTCAGATGGCAAGGCAGCTTAGTCAACCCTTCGCTATAGGCCAGGATAATAATTGCTGTATTAATTGGTGTTGTCCAAGCCCGACAGAATATAAAAGATCCCACAGGGGCTAATAATTAATGTTTTTTCGCTCCTAGTTCCTCTGTCTCCCGCTTTTCTTTCCTCTTACCATGTCTCTGTCTGTATCTCTTTCTCTCTCTCTCTCACCCCCCACAACCCCTCCTTCCCGTCTTTGGTTAGATGTTGGAGGCTCATTTACAGTGTTTTTGCATTATTAGCTGGTCAACAACAGCATTGCTGGCACTTTACTCTGTTTATTCAGAGTATATGTGAATGCACATATAAAACTCCAAGTGGTCCACAGTTGTCTACTAAGGAACTCTCTGATAATGTCTATTGTTGAAGCCTTTTCTAAATGAAATGATCCTAAATTGATGAAATTATGGAGTAGTCCCACAGAAAGTCTGGTCTGATATCATCATGTTACTGTAAATGTTACTCTGATTGAATAAATTAGCATAATTCAGTCATAATGGGTTATTATTTTTATATTTTTTAAGATCATTACCAAAAAAATTTGTGTTTACGCAACTAGCGTCAATTGAAATTTTAAAATAGGTTTCCCTCACTGTACAAAGTTTGACATTTTTACAAAAAAGTCTGCAAAATGCTACACTAAAAACCTACTATGGTTAAAATAAACAGTGAAAAATAGTAAATGCTTTGACATCATATTATATGTAATTTTACTCAAAAAAAAAAGTCAAATGTATGGATTTTGCAACACATGCTTTACGGAGTAGCTGTAAAAGGACCAGAAGTTCACTTCACATATGATTATGATTTCTTTAAATCTGTTGTTGTTATCAGTATGGTTGTATAAACATTAGAGTCTTTAGTGAAGTGACATGTGGCATGTGGCCAAGTATGGTGACCCATACTTGGATTTAGTGCTCTGCATTTAACCCATCCAAAGTGCACACACACAGCAGTGAACACACACACACCGTGAACACACACCCAGAGCAGTTGCGGGTTCAAGTCTCGTACCGGCAGGGATTGTAGGTGGGGGGAGTGAATGTACAGCACTATGTATTACATAATGACTATTATGTAATAATAGTATTATTATATATTACTTAATATTAGTTAGTAATATTATTACTTACATTATGGTGGTTATCAGTACATTTAAGTTACAAAACAGCTTTGGTTGTTCAAGTAGCTTGGTATATTAACATTAAATCACATGCCATCTGAAACTTTGTCAACATATTTTTACAATGATTTATTTATTTTTTTAATTAGCACTATTTTTTTTACCATGCTGAATTTTTCACTGGTCTTCCATTGGTTGGACAAACTGTTCACC
>NW_015505507.1:509457-578676 GCF_001515645.1 Sinocyclocheilus grahami
AAAAAAAACCTCATTAGTAAAGTTTAATGAAAGTAATAATGCTGTCGTCAGGCTGGTCATGATGCTCAAACAACCATAGCAATACTGTGATAGCACTTTTCATGGAAATCAACCAACAAATGTCCTACGAATGGTTGCATATTAAGCTGGGATAGGAGAGTCTGTTTAACATTAAAAAAATGACACACTTTAAAGCAACAAGACCAAAGTTCTGTGCAGTTTTCCTGTGGAGGATCTATTTGAGGTGACTGTAGAGGAGCCGTACAATTTCATACGCTATACCAGTGTCAGGGACAAATTCACAATGCTTCATTATAACCAGTTGTACTGCAGAAACTTATCAACAGATCTCAGAGTCAATCTCAAACGTGTAATTCTAATTAAGTCTCAGTGCACTTGAACTGCTTAGTGACTGTCAATAGATTACCCAACAGCCTTGCGTCTGCATAAAGGCTGGTAATGGTCTTGACCCCCTACCCTTTACCCTCCTCAGAAAGACAGCAGCAAGACAACTAGTTCATTAAAATGCCTCATTAGTCTTTTTCTGGTATGAAGGTTGTTCTCAAAGTAACACATTTTTGGAGGTGCATTTATGAGCCTCTAACTGGGCATTCATAGGCTAATCAAACTCTAAAGAACTGTAGCCTTATTAGGGGATCAGTGCTTGGTGAGCACACAACCATTTGTCAATTCCCGATACCCTCTTTCTCTCTGAAGCCACCTGACAACACATTTGTAAGTAAAGTCCTGCTCTTTGTTAACCCCCCAGCTGCATTTATTGTTCTCCTTAATTGTACTGACAGCCGTAGTGAGGAGAGATGTGGGTCCTGGTGTTAGCAACACGATTGTAATGACCTGTTAGGAGAATAAATCCTGAGAAACACAGGTATATCTGACCTTTATTTTTTAAAACAGGAAGAGCATTAGAAAGCATTGACATCTTATGATTGCAGGTCTGACAGTTAGATTTGGCCATCTGTCTTAATTATAGGTGCATTCACAAAGGTGCAGAGCCAGGATACAAATATGCAAATAAGCCAAAAATCACATAAAGGCACAAATTTCATAACAATAAAGCCTGACATATGAGTACTTAGCCATTTTTATCACAATTATTTAATTACTTAATTATGTTGATATATGAGTACTTTAGAGATCCGATGCATTCATGGGGACAAGATGAATATTTTGTTCAAAATAATTATTTTCACAGTGCAAAGACTGTATGTAATGCTATACATACATATTATATTGATAAAATGTTCTCTGACCATTTATATTTTTGCAGTAATTTTGGTGCGGTACTGATGAGATATGGGCATGGCAGAACATGATGAGAAAAAAAAACTGCAGAAGATGCCCACAGGGCAAATCAAATGGCTGCCTTCCCAGCATGCACTGCTGTGTGAGATACTGGTAATTAACTTAATAGGGGCCTTTAATTATAGTGGACGACTGATTCATGGCATGTGTTGATGCTCCCCCACTGGCCTAAACAACCACTTGCTGTCTTGTTAAAGACAAATGCTAATGAATCTCATAGCAGGTTATCTGACAGCAGTGGGAAAGCATATTTTTGAAATGGCATGACTGTGGCAGTCTGGTCATGTGTGATCAAATCTTTGTTCATTACACTCAAATGCATTCATAAAATTGCACTGATGGGCATATGTGCATTTATTGTTGTTATCAACAAATAAGTACATCTCATGCTAATGTTTGGCATGTTGTCAGATAAAGAGCAGAGGTGTGATATAGCTTTACTATAAAATGTTTCTTAACTCACAGATTAACAGGTCCAGCCAATAAAATAACTTTCTGAGTCCTTAGTTTCTAGTAACTGGTCTAGCCTCTGAAGTCCTGGCCCGAATCACCTCACCATGTACTACCAAAGAATCATTTAAGGGACATTTAAGGTCAGAAATGTGGAGCAGAGGGGATAAAAACATCACTAGTAAATAGTATGTTTAATAACCAATTTTAAAAGCATGCAGGAAAAATAAGTAAAAGGACATGCACAGGTGGTTGTGGACAGATAATCAAGACACATTTAATATAATTTAAAAATATATAGTTTTGCAAGTTACGTGAGTGCAAAATTTTTCAATTTTTCCCCCAAGCATTTTGTACACTTAAAGGGCAAATTTACATATGTAATAATTTATTTTGGAACAAAATTTTAAGCATAGTTTATATAGGGGTGGAAAAAACATAAATAGGGAAAAATGAAGGAACAACAACTATAATTTTATACTCACTAAGGTAATCGGTTCCTATTTTGTGAGGTTTTTTGGCAGTTGTAATGAAATAATCACAATAAACTTTTTTGTGTGTTTTGAGATGCTTGACAATTTAGGAAGCTGAGGAAGCACAATATGCTGTCAGCTGCCCAACCCAAGCAATAACGCGTGTTAATTAGTCTGATAAATTACGCTCAAAACAATGACATGTTTAAATAGCCCAATTTAGCTTGAATCCTAAATGAGATATTACATCAAAAGCCATCAATTTCCTCCTTTTTTCTCATTTGAAGAGGCGTGTGCCTTCCTGAAAGCATTTTAAAGGTTACGATTTCCTTTGACGATAAAGCAGTACCTTTTAATGAAATTCTAATTAGTAATTTCATGGACTTTGTTATTAAGCATATCTGATTAGTGCACATTTTTACAGAACAGCTCCAATTAAGAACACTTACTGTATGGTTTCTAACAATTCTCGTTTCAAAGATGGAGCAAATATGTTAAAAACCTATTTGGTAAACAATAAATGTAGCAGTTCAGAGTTTTAATTAAGTTAAAGTGTGATTTCTCTCCACACCCTCTCATTCCATTATAGTGTGGCAGCAGTTCTCTAGAAATTAGCAGAAGTGTTTGCTTCTTTTGATATTTAGTCACACTGAAACTTAATTTAAACTTTTTTTTCTGTAGACTACTAAATCACACTTACTCTTTAAATGGCTTGAATGATATGAAACTTATGCCACTGTATTTATGACATTACAAGAACTTTATGACAATTTTTTCACTATTCTGTATGCAAATTTGCATTGTACTGATGACAGACTGATATAACTCTAGGTCTGTAAAATTTTGCGGTTGGCGAATTTGTTTCAGACTCCACATATCCGCAGATGATCTGTGATTTTTAGAAATACAGCCGTTCTTTGAGAATATAAATAAACCTACAAAATTGCATGGTGGAATTTGTAATTAAATACTGTATATATTTGCAATAAAAACTACACCAGATTGACCTGGCTCTTTGAGAATCATTTATTCTTATTGCTCCCCACCTGAAATTGACTTCTCAAATGGTCCCAGTACAGGCCCCTGTGGGACTCCCGCAGTCCCAAACTGCCAACATGTTTCCACAGTGGCGATCTGTTGGGTCAATGACTGACACCCCAGTACAGGAGAGCCCATTTAAAGTCCACAAAGCCCCACAGACCACCCCTCCAAACATAAAACTTATCCCCCTCACCCCCACCCTTCTTTAACATGAAGTCTACCTTGTCAAGTCACAAGCAGGACCCGTAATTTGGTCTAATAATTACCAGACATCACCACAATGAAACATCAGTGTCTGAACTTCTTTGGGCCCAAATGAATTTTAATACATTTGGAAAAGGTTGGCCGGAGGTGGGAAAGGACTTTCCAGAAAAAGGGAGGTGGGAGCTCACATGTGGAAGCACTTTAGGAAGTGATAAATGATTTAAAATCCATTGCGTACCCTAGAATGGAAATTAGGGCGAACAGGTGTTAAATGGTAACTGCTGGTGCATTTTTTTTTAATCGGGATGGAAAGGGGTTCCTGGTCTTTGGGATCAGAACAGAGAGGAGGTGTCAATCTGAGAACTAAATGGTTTAGAAGACTGTAGGCTTTACACCTTTGACCCAAAGGCCTGGACTCTACTGATCACTGCTGCTTTTGAAGAGCTTTACTACTGTTCAAATAAATACTCTTCTGTCCATGAGCTGTGTGCTCTTGCTTTTGTTGCTTACCCTGGTCCCTTTAGACACTGCATATATGCTACTACAGATTGTGAGGTCATAATATTACTAAAACAGCGATTGACGTGATTCTTTCTTTATTACTCATCATGTCATTTGTTTATTATTAAATCAGAGTTTAGTGAAGTTTGCACATTTCAGTACTGAGATCTAAAAATCAAAGTTTGTTGTTAACTGAACTAAAACTATTAAAAATATTTCTGTTATTTAAAATAAATCTGAAATGAAATATAAATATCAGCTGAAAAACAAAAATTAAAGATGTAATTGAAATAAGTTGAAGTACTTACTAAAGTACTAAAAACTAGTTGAAATAAAAATGAAATGTAGAAATATTATTTGAAAAAAAAAACTAAACCATTACAAAAAGCACATAAAATTACTAAAAATGTAAATTATACTAAAATGAAAAATAAAAATATAAAAATATAAGATAAAATAATAAAAGTTATGTAAAATAATACATAACTAATATTAAACACTGCTGTGAAATGTAAAGATAATTTGTCATACATACACACACAAACACACAGTGTTTTAAATATTTGTAAAGTGGTCAATCATATTTTCTGTTTTGATACAAATACTTTAAAATTTGTTACCACTTTTAAATATACAGTAGCCCCAAAAGTATTTGGAGATTAAAGTCTGAATGTTTTGCATTAGATAACAGAATATCAAAGCATGTGTCGTTTGCCAACAAATGATACGCGACTCTTTGTCAAAGCTAACTTGGTGGTCTCACTGTGATTTTGGTAGATATGTGAAGTCAGTTCCCCTCAAGTTCACACAGGTGTCCTATAGCAGATGTAGATGTTCGAGCAGGTGTAGTTCATCACATTAACCATGAACATGTTCGACTAATGTTTGAAAACCACAAAGTCTCCAAATACTTTTTGCCTTCATTGTTTAAAACAGAACATCCATCCATCCATTTTCTGGAGCCTATCCCAGGATCACCCTGAATGAATGGCCAATTAATCCAGAACATATTTTTCATTATGTTTTTTTTTTAAAAATACTGAATACCTAACTGAAATCTAAATGAAATCATGTTGATGTCTCTGTAATATCTTAATGGCCTCATTTGAATGTTGTTGACTTAGAGGCCCTCAAAGTTAAATCCCTCTAAATAGCTTGAGACAAATTAAACGCTTTCCCTTTTAGTGATATGAGCTATGCAGACTAATAAATTATCTCATAATTGTAATTTGTCAGACGGTCTGTTTATCTGTTTGTTTTTCTGTCTCTTTCTCCATATCTCTTTCTCAGCCTGTCTCTCTGATTCTCACACCCACCCGTCAAACACTTGATTTTATGCAAAGTTTGGGGAAAGCAGTTGAATTGTCCACTTGTTTTAAGTCGAAACACTCTCGGCTTGTTTGGTGCCAGCTGTCCAAACACAAGAGGCTGAGATGATGATGGTAGTTTAGGGGGTTGAAGAGAGGGCGACTCAGTCTGATGACGATGTGTTATATTTCTCCCTGACCCCAACACATCCCAGAATGCATTACAGCATAGCACACTCTAATCAGGCAGCACACAGTGGGGAGATGGACAGCTGGTGAGACTATTTATTGTAATTCAAGTTAATTTACACCATACCTATAGGCTGGCCCACAGCCCAGATGGAACATAATCCTATCTGTTCTCCAACATGAGTTAACCATTTCATTAGCCAAGAACACTGCAAGAGGCTTTTTGGCCTGGATCTTCACCTACGTGGTGCTTTGCCATTGTTTTGCTATATTGCAGTTTTATGGGAGTTTCATTGGCTGTTTCATTAATGGACAAACTAATTTAGCAGATCCTGTCTGCTTTAAAACTGCGGGAACAAAGGAGTGGGAGGGTGGAAATCAATCTTAGCCTTGTGGCAGAGCTGCTGACCCGTTTATGCTTTGAAGACGGTCACTTTAAAAAAAGAAAGGGAGGGAAGGGAAGGGAAAAAAAGAAAAGGGGAAAAAAGCATCTCAGAAGTTATTTAACTACAAACAACGCCTACCTTCCCCATTCCAGCTGCATAATCAAGCATAATAAGTGGCCTGCAAAGGTCCACTTAATGTATTTCTAACACCGCAGACCAGCTAATCCTGTCAGAGAGAATAAAATGGAAGGAGGATGTGTGTGTGTGTGTTGGATGAGTGGTGTTTGTGTGTGTGTGTAAGCTGCAGCATGGATTTGAATGTTTAACTCCATGAAGCCTCATATTTCTGCCCAAGTGCGGATCCATTTTTCCGCTTTAGTGGCCATCAAGGAATAGAGAAAATAACAATAACAGCAGGGGCAGGCCAGCAGCTCACAGTGGACTGAAATATGCCTGTAATGACTGCTCTTATTCTGCCTCTAAATGGAGACCTCCTCTGTCAGGCTCTGTAAAGCATATCTGCAAGTCTGTGTAATATTCTTGCAAAAAGACGTGAGTACAAATCTGAAATTTAGTGTGTGTTTACCTTAAAAAAAGCAAAAAGCAAATGGGATAACGGAACATCTCTATCATAGAAGTCATTTTGATAAGATGTGGTACTTTGAGAAGTTCTTAGTTCTGCAGTTCCATTCGAGCGATACACACTTACTGACCTTAGGTAAAGGGATAGTTTACAAAAAAAGGACAATTCATCATTCCAAGGCTGCGTGTGACTTTCGTTTTCCTTTGGAACACAAAAGAGGATATTTTGAAAAATTATTTTATTGTTCATACGATAAAAGTCAATGGGGTACGATGCTGTGCAGTGTTGGACACTATATTGACTTTTATTGTATAGACAAAAACAGTTGAAACATTCATGAAACACCTTTTTGTTTGTTCCCTCAAAGAATGGTATACATATTTAGAACGACATGAATTAATAATAAGATGGTTATACTTTTTGATGGTTTTTAACCTTAAAGCCGTAACATATATAAAATAATAGACAGACAAATATTTATTTTATTTTAAATGGAAGAGCTTATAGAATATATTCATTTTATTTATTATTTTATTTTTTGAGTATCATATTTTATACATCAGGCTTGAATTTCTCATATAGTATGATATAATGAGAATATAGAGCTCACACTCAAGAAGCTTTATGATCTTTCATTTGTAAATTTATGAAAGATCATAAAATTCTGTAATCTTTATTGTGGGGGCAAAACTTATAATGCAATGCAATACAATGATGATTGAGAATTGTACAAATAAAAGCCTGATGTATTAATTTGATACCTACATTTTAACATGATTTTTCTAAAATATTATGCATAGTTAATTAAGTAAACTGAAAAGTTCAGTAAGTGTTCATCTCGAAATATTACTAATAACATAAAAGGTATTGTTACATTTACTTTATAAAACGATTTCACAGCAAAAAGCCATACCATTTGTAAAATTATACTTAAAGGCCTTTTAAACACTTAAACACAAAATATAAACTATCAATCAGACAATAGTCAGCATGTAGTACTTTGTGTATAACAGCTTTTTTCAGCAGAGTTGATCATGTTGATCGTTTAGAAGTCTTAGAAATTTGCATACCAAATGAGATACAGTATGCTTTATAGGGTTAATTACAAAAAAAATCCTTTTGTGTGAACTACTCCTTTAACAGCTTTTTTTTTTTTTCAAACTATTCTGGTTCTGTTGTGGGGACAGCAGCAGAGCTCAAAGCCCCATGCTGAAGAGTTTGTTAAAGCGTGAAATTTAGAGATGCATGTGACGCTAGACCAGTCATGAGGCAAAACAAACAAAGACGTCACGGAAGACAAACAGAGATTTGAGTGCATCAGATGCCTCGTTCTCTTCCCTTGGCTCTGTCAAAACACCTTTCCCGGGATCTGTGAAACAGACAGGGTCCATTAGGAGCTCAAGCATATAATCACATCTCTGTAATGAGTTATTAATTAAACCAGGGGCATGCATTGCCCCGCTAACAGCCTCATAAACAATTGACTGGAGATTTGTGATTTTTGACTCACTGACACCATTAAACAAATCAATATTGGGTTTTGCAGCAAGAGCTCTGTGCCTGGCTCTCCCTGGTTTTTGCCAATAAGCCGCGTTGAATACTAATAAGGGAATTAGTCGCCTCATATTCCGCATGTGTCCCATCAAACAGATCCTTATCAAGAGGGAGCAGAAGACTCATTTGCATGGAGGAAGACTCTGCTTTGTAGGTAAAGATTTCACAATATGTCATTCATTTCGGTTCGCTTCCCATCCTCCATCTTCCTCTCTGGTTGCACAGTCACACACACTCTTCGCTTTTGCCCAAATGACAAAAACATGGTGTGCCATTGCTGGCCCCTAGGAAGCAGTTTACCCTGCTGTGACAACTCTTGAATGCTTCTTTAAATGCGCCTGCTTTCATGTTTGCGCAGTGTTTATCGTATTTTTAATTTATTTTCTGAAGCATCCTATTTTTCTAATGACGTCTCTGTCCTTTCTTTGAAAGCACTGCCACCAACGAGCGGAGACCCAGCCAACCCCAGCTAGCATTCGGTTCCTTTTGATAGCTGCGCCAATCTAAGTAGATAAATGTTGCACTTAGCACACCTAATGATGTTTACCATTCAAAGCGTGGAAAGAGAGGCTCTAAAGTGTGTTTTATGTGTGATGTGTTAGCCAGAATGCATGAGAAAAATCTTACGTGATTAGGCTGAGGACTGCGCCTAAAGCTAATCGGCACTACAAACATGTCCGTATACTTTTAAAATGTTCTAGAGGAAGAGATCATGTAAATAAAATCAGGTTGAGTCTGTGCAATTCCTTGAATGTAGAAATGATATGGCTGCCAGTTTAACTGATGCTTCAAAAATATGAACCATTTTAAATGGGTGACTCTCATGGCATAGAGATGCTCAAAAACAGCGAGATGCGTTGCGTACATATGTACATATGTACATAGACCAGCAATTGAAAATCAACGGCAGATGAAATGCAAGCACATGTTCTTGATGTGTGTGTGTATACATGTTTGCTTTGGAATATATATAATAATTAATCTTTATATATATGTTGTTGCTTTTTTGCTTTTAATATATGTGAATAATTAAGTTAAATTACCCTAGTTAAAAAAGGTAATATATTTAAAATACATTTATTTCATACTAAGTATAGTTCAAATCTAATAACATATTTACTGACATATCGCTTGAGACTGATATAAAAAGTATAATTCAACTTTATTTGGAGTACTGCTTGTGCACAATGCACATTACATATTATTAAGTCTAAAATGTGTTTTAATGTCACTATTGATGAGGATTGAAGATATTTAAAGCGTACCTAAAGTATACTTGCAATAGTTTCGCATTAGCACAATCAAATATACTTCAGTATATCTTTAGTTGGACTTCACCTCTACTTCCGCACAAATAAAGTACAAAATTAGTTCCAATTTAGCAGACTTCAAGTATATCAGTTTATTATACTAAAAGTACAATAGCAGGGTATTTTTATTAAGTACGTCAATAAGTAAATGTATTTGTATAGCATACTTAGCATGAAATAAATGTCTTTCAAATACATTTTAGTATATTTATTTTTCACTAGGGAACAATTTAAGTAATTAAATTTGATAACGTAAATATTTTGATTAAAAAAGTTTTAATTTATAGCCCTAATAAATAACATAAAAGCGTATTGTTAATTTAGTGTCATTAAGATACTATATATATATTTTATATTTTGTTAAATGTTTTAATTAATTAATGTTTGTTTTTGTATTTTAAATTGTATTTACATTTTAGTTTACTTTGTTATTGTTTTTAAATCAATATAGTCATTTTTTAAATAATTTGTAACATTTACTTATTGATTTATTTTAGTTGTAGTATACTGAGATAAACTAATAAAAAGATAAATGTTTCTATATATATATATATATATATATATAATTATATTTTAGTTAATATTTATTTCAAGTAACCCTGACGGGGGTAAAACATCTGCAAATATGTTTTCCAGTGTTATCCATATGTTTATAACCTTTCATTTTCCAAGATATCTTGCCCAAGTCAGTCATTTGGCAATCACTCTGCACTCATTTACACTTAGTATTCAATAAACCACTCTCTTAACTCAAGTTAAGGACATAATTATGCTCGGCCTCCCCCACTTCTCTGATCCTGAAATCATTATCAAGGCCCAGGTTTAAGTTTCACCAGGTGGACAGGGGAAGGAGAGAAGCACTCATTTACTCAAACCCAGCAGTGATACTGGGTCCATCCCTCCTCTCCTCACCTGAGTGCCTCGCAGAAAGGAGTTGGCAGGGGGGAGGCCGTGCAGAGCGAACCCCTCGTGTGTGGTCGCAGCTCTTTGGGGCTAATGCAGGAGATTGACTCTTTAATTGAGGCAAGAGTGATGCTCATCATCTCTCATTAATGAGGCCAGTTAGAAAAGTGGGAGTGTGTGTTTGAGAAAATGAGAACGTGAAAGAGGGAAAAAGAGAGGTGAAGAGGCTCCGAGACATGCCTGACCATCTCAGGGTGGTCATTAGTCACGAATCGCTCTGTGTTGTGTGTGCGTATGTGCATTCAGAGTGTCTACTGAGGCAAAAGAGAGGCTCGCTTATGATATCAGGTATCAATCACAGTCAATATGTCCAATTAAGATCAAAGCGCCACGTTATTTTGAACTTCCCTGAAAAGAAAAATGATCTCCTAATTAATATAGATTATCCAGGACAGACTGGAAGAAGAGAGAGGGACCGGTCTAGACGCAGAGCAGGGTACCCCATGTGTTCACACCAGTCCCACTTAAACGGCTCCCTCTCTTGTGGTGCATAACAGTGAGGGATTATGGGGGGACGAAATGGACGTCATTAAAAACCTGCTCCTTTGGGTTTCATTGAGAAATGATTGGCAATTTAGTGTTTGAAATCTGCTACGGACCAGTATTCGATAGAGAGAAAGAGCAAGAGAGAGGTGAGGTGAAACTGCTTATGCAGTCAATTTTCCCATTCTTTATCCCTCTTACTGCACCAGAATGTGTTCGCGGCTCGCGCCGCCCGGCGAGGTTGCCAAACTCATTTCACCTCGTGGACCTCAACTTGACTGCAAGCCAGACAACCCAACGTGATAAGGCCGCATTAAACCTTCACTCTCCTAAGGGAGGGTTATTATACAGACAGAGAGAGATGCCTCTCTGCATGTGAGAACAACAGGTAATGTTACATCATGCTAGCATCGCGTTCGCAACATTAAAGGGGGGATAAATGCGTGCCATTACCCTTCATATCTACAGACGGGTAGAGAAAGTAAAGAGTATAAAGGGAAAGAATGAGGAAAAGGGTTTCTTCTGTCCATACAGCCTTGACAACAGAATCCAGCTGTAGAGTGCAACAATCAGGTTCTGGATGTAAAAATCCCATTCATTTTCTCCGTATGGGAATTTATAAATAAATTTAAAGACCCATTATCTTGGCAGACATCAGTTTGTGTCTTTTTAGCTTTATGCTGCATTTATTTGTTTATTTTTAAATCCTGTTTAACAGTGCACTTCCTGGTTTAGAACGACATCACCCATGATCCTGCAGAGAAATATCACCAGATTAGAGTAATAAATCATGGCAAATAAATTGTACTTATACCCAAATGAAGCACTGAAACATAAGTAATCAATCAGTTGTTCTTCCAATTCTTTCAAACCACTTTTTGTATATATCTGAATATTTTGCAATAGAAACTTAAGATATATAGTTTCTGTTCTAACAGTGAACAACTTTAATATTACTATTTTTTTTCATCTTTTTAAAATTTGATTATGCAATTGGCAATGTAAAATATTAGTTTTTGTTTCCAAAGAAATCCTTTTTAAATCAAAGTTTGTAATGTTGCGATTCATCACTAAACTGGTTAGTTTGGTTCATATCTGTCTTTATTTTAAAATATCTATTTAAAAAAGAATTGGAATAAATGGTAACACTTTAGGTTAGTTCACCCAAAAATGAAAATTAGCCCATAAATTACTCGCCCTCAAGTCATCCTAGGTGTATATGACTTTCTTCTTTCAGACGAATCCAGTCAGAGTTATATTAAAAATCGTCTTTGATCTTTCAAGCTGTTTCATGGCACTCAGAGGGTGTTGCATGCATCAGTCCAAAAGCAGTTAAATAAAATGCGCCCATCCGTTAAAAAAATTGTCTCACTCGGCTCCGGGGGGTGAACAGAGGTCTTCTGTAGCAAATCGATGCGTTTTTGTTCGAAAAATATCCATAATCAAAACGTAATAATCACTTTAATGTAGCTTGCGCTCACTGTTGTACACTGGAAGCAGTTCCGGGGGGATGACGTATGAGGTCAGTGCTGTGCATGTGCCAGTGAGTCTCGTGAAAACCAACGTTTCCTAACAGGAGCAAAGGAAGCAAAGTTTCCTTACTTTAGCAAAGGAAAACATGCATTATAAAGGGTTATTAAAGGGTATAATGCATTACAATTATTCATAATGTGCGTTGCAACACATTATATTATGTCGTAAATAATTATAACCGAATTTAAAATGCATAGTGTAGCAATGAATTGATAAGTGTATTAACTGTGGTTACAATTATTCGTGAGATTGTACAAGGCATAATTAATGCTTTAAAACTGCTTTTATAATACATTATACATAAAGGCTTTAAGTAAAGTTTTACCAAAAAACTTTAAAAGTAGCCTTGCACTGTTGCTCTCTATAGCAGTCTGGAAATGGTTGATGACCATTACCTGCCTTGCACATGGTTATGCTTTCATCTGCAGCATAAAGTGAAAGTGCTGACAGACATGTTCTCACACTCACCTGCAGTACTCCATAATTTCCAGTGATGTAGTCGTAGCGATAAGTTACTGAGTTACAGTCATTCGTTTTCATTGCATCTTCAAAGAAGGCGAGTAGACGCAAGATGGCCAGTTTCTTTTGCACAGCACATGTGGGACCTAAAATCAAAGATGTGGTTTATAGTTTAGTAAGCTTACATAAACTACATGGAATCTGCAGTGTAATAAAAGGCTAGAATAACATTATTGTGTTACTTTAAAAGAGTATCAGTGACTGGATCCAATGAGAAAACAGATGATGACATCACTCCATGGTGTATTAAACTCTATGTGGCCAAATTATTACTAACACGGAAAGTTCTCAGAATGCTTTGGCAAAGTTATGACAATTTTTCCAGTAACATTAATAACGTTTAAAGTTATCTGATCTTTAATAACGTTCTCAAAACATTATTTATACATCATTTAGGGAATGTTTTTTTTTTCTAATTTCATTTTACCATTTAAAAAGCATATGCTGCAATTTTGTCAAGACAGCTGTGCAACTTTGTTTAAGAGTGGTAAGAGGACCTGTGTTGGGGATATACGGATATGTTAAGTAGTCTGTGCGGTACGGACTAAAAGCTGTGGGGTGAGCAGGGTGAAGAGGCAGCCTTAGTCCACTGGACAGGTGTAGGTAAACCGATCTCAGTGCCACCCAGGTTCAGGATGAACTTGAGACGTGTCTTCACCGTCCCTCAGAGGTGGAGGTCAGGAGGATCGTCCAATCAGCTGCAATCAGAGAGAGAGGACACCCCTCTACCCCTCCTCTGAACCAATGAAATGGAGACAGGTCGCCCCGGTCCAATTAAGAGTCATAAAACATAATCAAAATTCAAAGGCTAGTCACTACGGTCTCCATTACTGGGGTTGGTCAGGCTCTGAGGCCAGCACTGATATCTGTTGACCATGCGTTAAACAAATACATTGTGTTCGTAGACTTGAGCCTCACATCTCAGGTGAACTTGACACAAAAGTGTTTCAAGTGACATAAGAGTGATGACAATTTTCTTCTTGTTCTTGTTTTTAAAGCAAATCAAATTTGAATTGATTGGACTCATCGGATCGGATCCCAGCATTTTAAAAGATTGTTTCATGTTTTTGACCAAGTAAATATTACAGTAAGACAGAAATATCATAAAATATTATTACAATTTAAAACAAGTTTTTTCTATTATAATTTACTTGAAATGTAATTTATTTATATGATGCAAACTGGTTTCAGTGTCACATGATCCTTCATAAATCACTCTTAATATGCTGATTTAGTGCTCAATCATTTTTTATTTTATTTTATTGTCAATGTTGAAAACAGTTATGCTGCTTAACATTTATGTGGAAACCACAGTACTTGCTGAATCAAAGTATTAATTAAAATAAATAAATGAATAAATGGATAAATAATAAATAAATAAATAAATAAATACAGACATTTGACCCCAAACATTTGTATGTATAGTGTACTTTTATATTTTCAATCAAGTTTGAAATATCAAGAGGGTGAGTAAATAAAGAAATTAAATTTTTTACTTTATTTAAAGCGGCAGCCCGTAAGTTTTGCCTCTTTGTCGCTATCTGTTTGAAAACCTGGAATTGCAGCCGTGTGCGGAATTATCTAGCTTGCGTGGGTTGTGAGTGGGCGGGCTCCAGCAGATGGATCTAATGTTCTGAAGAGTATGTGTGGCAGTCAGTCACTGCACCGGTGTGGATATTTACTGTACTTAGCAATCACAGATTCTAGCCTACGTCTTGGAATATATGACCCAAATAAGAATTTTCACCGTATATTGCCATCTGAACAAGTAACACGTCTGCCACGTTTGTTCTGACCAACTGAGGAACAAAGCATTACCATAAATCTCGCTACCAATGGTGATTAAATCTAAAGATCGGTTAGCTCATATCACATCAAACTGTTCAAATTATTATTATTGTTATACCTTATTCTCAAGTGATTAATGTTAACAACATCAGCATTGCCTGACTATGAGTATAGTGTGTATTAGCGTGTCAATTTCAATTTCTGCACAGTCTAATCTCTAATTGTCATACTTTTCGAATTTCATATTAAGAAATTATTTTAACTAAAAAAGCAAATTATGCTCGCTTTGAACTGGTTTTCTTTCAAATACAAATCTTTGTAATCCCAGGCTATCTGTAATCAGAAGCACATTTATAACTGGAATATAATTTAATTTCATTCACATGTGTTTCATAAACACATAATCCTTTATGGATTACAATCTGCCATCAAAATTATACATTTTATTATTCAGGCTGCTGTGAGAAAAGGCTATAAACGATCCACCACCTGCAGGATCCTCACATGCAATAGCCTAGTAGCCGGGACAACTTCTCTATGTTTACAGAAGTGACGTAATGACGCAGCGGCATGCTCGAATTTCCCGCGGAAACCTACACGTACCACTCAAATTAGAAAACATTATTATAAGCAAACCGTTGTGAATCGGGCTAAAGTAAGGCGATAGTTTTGAACACTGGCTGGTTATGTACTTGCTCAAAAATTGATTTCGGATCATTTTCAACCAAAAAAAAGTTACGGACTGCAGCTTTAATTATCAGTGATAGTTGCATTTGAGGGGGCATGTGTCGGTTTTAATGGTCATGGCTCTAGTTTTTTGTTTTATATTCTAATCCATTATAAATTTGCACCAGGAAGTAGATCAAGGCCGCTATTTCAGTGGAGTTTGCAGGGCTGTCAAACAATCTGGATGTCACGCACACACATTGCCAAAGTCATTATTTTCTTCAACTCTCAGCACTTGCTGAAATCCAGGATGTTTACAGTTGAAGTTTGTGGTAAACCTGTGGCTGTGTGGCAGGTGCTGTAGTTGAACTCCTGCTCTTTCAGATGAAGGATGTTCAAAAGGCTGTGGCTGGCATACAGAGTGATCACTCTCCACACTTTTATCTCTCTCTCCCCACATTAGCACATAAATGAAGCTTCACTTTGTCTCTGCAGCGTTAAAACTCACTCGGAATAAACAACACTTCCTCTTATCGGTAATAGACAGATTTCTGACATCCTAAAAAACCCTCACACCGTTAAATATCCCGGAATTATAATATTCCAACCAGGTGTCTTTGAGCACCCCGTTTATCTTGGTATTAGGTGTACACAAAGTTAGTTTGTTTGTTACATAAGCACAGATATGGGCACTGACGATTTATTCTTCTTGTATTCTTGAAAATCATTTACGAAGAGCAGAATACAGTACAGATTACATGTACAACTACAGCAAGAAACACGTTTTGCTGTTTCTGGACATTCACCAGATCTATTTCATGATTCAGGAAAGAGCCTATCTCTCAGCATCCAGTGCAAATTGCATTCTCTGGCACACTCACACACTTTCTCATCTACATATGAGGCTGTTATAAACACCAGCAGGAGGTTCCTGAGCGTCGGATATATAAACACATTTTCGAGAGTGTGTCGATAATGAGCTGGAGTGTGATATAGCCAGCCAGCCTTGATAAGAGTGCGGACATACGTAGATGCCTGTAGAGGGGTTAACGCAACGGTCTGGAGACACCATTGTGATTTCAAACTGAGCTTATCACAGGGGAAGGAGCTGGCAGCCTCTTAGAAGGCATTGTGTGCTTCTCTGTTTCTCTCGTCTTATTTAACCACTCGTTCTGCATCTTTTGTTTTACTTTTCATGCTATGAAGCATCTGGAGTACAGCGGCATAAACTAAAATGTGTCGGATGAGGTGGGTATACTGTGTGCTTCCAATATTTTGTACAATTTTCATCTAAACATGATTTTGGCAGGACAAAAATGTAGGCTGAATAGGCCTACAGGTAAAGTAAGAAAATTCTGTCATTACTTACTCAACTTCTTGTCAGTTCAAACCTGTTCTTCTGCAGGACACAAAAAATAGTCAGGTTTGAAACATCATGAGGGTGAGTAAATAATGACAGAATTTTCATTTTGGGGTAAAATACTCTATAAAAATGATTTTTCTAAGTTCTAAGGCAAAGATTTACTGTGTTTAATTCAAATTTAATTAACTGTTACTCGCATAATTATTTGTGAAAATGACTAGCAATTTCTGAGTAAAAATTGTTTCTACATGATCAGTGTATCCCTTTAAATTGGTCATTATTTTTATATTCTACTAATACTTAAAGTCAGTATTAAGTTCTTCCCATAACAGTTTAGGACTGTGTTCACCTTATTTCCTTTACAGATCTGTGAGGGAACATTTAACAGCATTACTGTGTGACATTTGTTATAATTATTCTATAAATCCGCAAAGGTCAAAGACTCTGAGGGCATAAGTAAGGAGATGTAGTTCTTTGCCAAACTATTTGGACCCTTAACCATTCTCTCATTTAACTGCATAAGCTACATTAAAATGTAGATATTTTTAAATACATGCACTGAAATTAATTATTTTGCACAGTCGCTGTGACTGCAGAAGCTTGTGCAGATGAAAAACAATTGCCCTAACGAGGACTCAATTGCCTTATAATTGGCCTTTACCTGCAAGTTATTAAAATAACTACTACATTTTCTGGGTAGTTAAAAAAAAGAGTTTTTTTATTCAGGTCGTGGTGGAGATTTCAGCTTAATTTAAAAGCATTAATTAAAATGTGGCCCAAATCTTTTACTGCCTACACGTCAAATCACCAGATCTGTTTAGTATGGAAGTGCTATGCGGCTGATTTACATCAGCAGGAGTGGGCATATTTTTAAAGAAAGAAATACTACAAAACACCTAAATGTGGGAATGGCATACTTATGTAGGGGAGAATGGGGCTAGATGTCGCACTTTTAATTCCAGTGGGGCATACTGTCCAGTGTTATTTTAGTATAGTATACTACAATATTATAGTTTTTATAAATATTTTGTATTGGTTTTTATTTTTTATATTTCCTTTTTTTTTTTCATTTACCATTTTTATCCATTTTATTTTTAACTTTAATTAAAGTTTTTGTAATTGTTTTTGTCATTTTTATTAGTTATTGTTATAAACAGCAAAACAATTATGAAGCACAAATCAGTTCTTAAAATACTGTGTACTTTATCGAACAAGACCTGCTAAATATAATAAAAAGAGACCATTCATATTTGGAAACTATGGGATTAGGTTTTCAAAGGAGCACTACAGGTTCCAATTAAGGTTCCAAAAGGGTTTTTCACAATGCTATCATAGAAGAACCATTTTTGGTTTCCCAAAGAACGTTTCAGTGAACAGTCTACTTTCGTCGCTGCCAGTTCTTTGATGTTGGTTTGGTGTGTCACAGCCTTAAAAGACCCACTTTTTTCTCAGTGTGAAGAACATTTAAAAAATCTAAAGAACCTTTTTCCACTATAAAGCTGCTTTTGTGGAATGGAAAGGTTCCATTGGTGTTATTTTTACAGTCCTTAAATGCATAAATGGATCATTCACCCAAAAGATCTGTCATCATTCACTCATTGTTTGCTTGTGCAGAACACAAAAGATATTTTGAAGGGTCACCGTGATTTTGCCAAGTAAGACATGTTCCTGGATCAACATCTTTTGTTGATCCTGGATCAACATTACTGTCCAAGAATATAGACTAAACCCAATCCCTACCCCTAAACCTAACCCTACCCATAATTTATTCCTAAAATCAGTGTGAAATGATAGCTCATTAACAAGGGTGTAGAAGCACCTAACCCTGATCGTAAGCCTAAAACAGATATTTCCTGAAAAGTTATCCTTCAGTTCTGATTGGTTGATTGGAATGTTGTTCCAGGAACATGTTGTACTTGGTGAAATCACGGTCACCATTTTGAAGAATGTTTGCTTATTTTTGCCCATACAATGAAATTCAATGGGGCCCAAAACATCACTGGACCCCAGAGACTTTAATTGTACACCGAACAAAATAAAAACACTGAGACATTTTTCAAAATATCTTCTTTTGAGTTCCACAAAAGAAAGAACGTCATACAGGTTTGGAGTGGCATGGAGGTGAGTAAATGATGACAGAATAATCTTAATTATTGATAAACTATACCTTTAACTACGTTTGTCTAGACAACTCTGCATGCACCGATAAGTTCCTGATACTAGTTTAGAGGCCTGAATTGAACTTTTGGAGCCATGGATTGATAACTGGAGTGAAATCACTTCTGCAGCAGCCATGAAAACAACCATGGCCGTCACAGGAAAAACTATAATTAGTGAACTTTTCACTTCTATTACCCACAAAGCCATAAACAGTCTGTGATCCCATACTTATTACCATCTGTACCAACTCAAGAATGCTGTCCATTCCAGACATAAATTCAAGTTGTTTATCAGTAATAATATTTACATTTTATGGCAATACGAAAACAATTGCTTTGAAGGCGGATGGTTAAAGACTTCAAAAGAAGCTGGACGAGGAATGCCAAACACTTGGCGAGCATTTGATCTTTAAACCCCTTTGATCAGATATGTCCACCTAGGATAGCCATCTCTATTGTTCCAGCTATTGTGTTGCTTAGGGCTACTTTCTCAGTGACAAATTTGGCCCTGCAACAGTTAATGCAGCAGTTCTTCAAACCCTCTCTTGTTCCTTTGTGCTCAACCAACATACGTGGCGAGATACAGATCTGACTGTTTGTAAAAACACCTTACAATATGCGCATCCACTTACAATGAATGTATCAGCCTAACTTCATCTATTCAGTGTGCATAAAAGTAGATAATATGATAATTTTAGTCATTTTTCCACTTAAATTCCACTTTTTTTCTCTATATGGTAATATCACTTACTGAAATAATGGATAAATAGATACATACACACTAGATCAAATAGCACACAAAGTGTTATGAAGACAGCATGAGGTGGGAACCGGAAATCAAATATAAAGAGGGCTGAAATGACCTTAATTACCTTGAAATGAGAAACAGATGCTGGTATCACTGGTTATGCTGTCATGCGTTTATTGTCTTATCGATGATGAAAAATGAAATGGATTTGTTATCGATTTATGGGGAAGAGGAATTATTTAATTTCACGATCATAATTGAAATTATGCCTGTTCATCTCAAAGTATATGACCCATATTGCAATACTGAGAAGTTTTGCTTCCTCAAACAAGTACCTCACAATTCATCCGACAGCATTTATGAGACGTAATGCAGAACTGCTGACCAGATCATTTAATCTTATTGCATTTTATAAAGAGATTACACCATTATGGGTGTTAAATTAAATCATTTACATCACATTTGCACACATACAGAAAGGTTTTTACCTGCCAGGCCTGTTGTGCAGATCAGATCATTTTGCCTTCGGTTGTCTGTAGGTGTAAAGCTCACAAATCATGTATTAGACAGGATATTTAACTCGCTCATGTAAATACTCTGGCACATGTAAGATCTACTGGCTTTCTTCCTTTCTGTCTGCTGTACTTTTCCTGTTCTTTCATTCACTTCTTCCTTTCTGTCTTCCTGCTCTACACTTTTGACACATGCTGATGATTATCAGTGCTATTCTGGGTCACTGAATGTCTGCCAGGTGATTTTAATGTCACTCATTCCTTCATTTTAGTGTAAGGAAATAAACACATCAGTGCAGGACACAGATATATTAGTAAGTGAGATGAAATTGCTTTGCAGAGCCTTTGGCAGAACATTCACTGAACTAATAAGGACGATTAGGTGATTTCAGGGGTGGGTGAGTGAGTGAGTGAGTATGTCAGTGTGTTCAGACCAACCCCTCATTTCCTCTTTCCCTGGGGGCGTGTCTGAACCTGCCCCCCAACCAACTAGCAGCTGTATGATGAATGTCCAGGAACGCCCCTCCGTCCTAACACAATGGTTCAGATGAAAGCAATGAAAACATTAAAGCAGGGGACAGACCAGGGGATTCGACAAATGCGCACATGGTGTTATGTTGTGTGCTTTTTTTTATTTTTGGTATTATAATTACTTATTTTAGCACAAAAAGGGGTAAGGGTGCATGTGAATAGAACTTATGACTCGATGCTCCATGTGAATGCTTTCATCACAAAAATGTATGTTAACGTGTTGAATATGATGAGCACATTGTTCCTTACAATGGATGCTACTGTAAATGCAGTAATATGCATATTACATTTAAAAAAGAAAACACAGCACACAGAAATAAAAGACTTTAAAAATCTACTCCCTCTAGAGGTAATAACAAAGCCTTTGCTGTCCCTGGCACTTTTGAAATACAGAGACCTGAATTAACACAATTTACAAATGTATTAAAATATGCATTGTTCTTAAGTAAAATTCATGTACTAGATTATTTAAAAAAGGCCAAATAATGAATTCTACAACTGAGTCAAAATGATATTGCATGTTAAGTCTTCTGCAAGATATTTTCTGCGAGTTCTGTTTTTGAAAACAAATCTGATTTGTTTTATATGTTTGAAAACAAAAATGCAACATGATTCCTGTTGCCAGACATACTGGCCTGTAAAGAATAAAACAAAACTTGTTTAGGATACGTTTGTATTATGATATTCTTTAAAGAGGTACTAAACTCTGGGAATGTGACCACTGAATCAATAGATCCACTCAAGAACATTATGCTGCTTTATCATTTTCTCTAAATACCTTTAAAAGCTTTTAATTGTTTTGAAATGCAATGCAATGACACATTATTGCAACCTAAATATCCAACAAGTTATGGTCAAAACCATATGCTGAAAGGTTCATTCTACTTTTAAGAGAAAATTAAAAATTTCAAATTCTCACGCAAACACATTTTTCTTATGTTGTTGGGTTCTTGTAATGAACTGATTGTTGATAGTTATCAGCTTTTGTTGTACATGTAAACACTCAATGTCTTAATGAACTGCACTGTAGAATGAGTGATCCCTGCAGTAATTACCATCTGCCTCCTTACACACACTTAGTCATGGAGAAATGCCAGAGAACAGAAAAAAAACACGTTTTTCCTCCGTTTTTCCCCTCACTAACACTTCATCACATTATACTGCGTATAACAGTAGGCTCTGTACAAAAATATAACTTAAATGTGGTGTTTGGAGGGAAGTTATCTGTTTAATTGCTGGCTGAGTCTTGGCTATCAATTATGAACTCCCTGATCAAAAAGAAGACCATTCTGCACTTTGAAGATGGTCCCATAGGTCTTAAATGAAGAAGCATTGTTATTGCACGACTTGTGTTGCTTTCTCTAACACACTCCAAAACACCAGTAATTGTCCCTCCATTTACCAGAGCATCTCGAGAGAATACACGTATTCCACTGCAAACTCAAACTCCTTAAAAAACACAGTTGCAGTTGGAGAGCATCATTAAATGACCATTTTTAAAGGACTTCAGGTGTGCTCCGGTCACAGAGGTGCCTCATTTGGGAGGGAGAAGACGGGAGAAGCACTTGACATTTGGATATGTGTGTGATGCACTAGTTCACTCTTCTCCCCCCGGCACAGCGGTGGCCAGTATTGGGGGGGAAAGTGGGGTTTTGGCCCATTAGCCGAATGTGGTTTAATGAGAGGAAGAAAGTGGGATGGAGAGAGAGAGGGCAGAGATAAAAGCTGATTTTTTTTAATGAGCAAAGTGTGAGTCAATAAGCAATGGGCGGCTTCTGCAATTCATGGATGCTTAATGACCATTTTAATCCCTAAGGCTACTATGCCGCCAAAACAATTGGTTTTCACCCTTGTATGGTGAAATATCCCAGCAACACCTACCCTCGGCCTGGGCTGCCTCTCAGAAAGGGCATAGGTTGCAATATACAGCCTGTTCTTAAAGGGGTCATATGATGCGATTTCAAGTTTTCCTTTCTCTTTGGAGTGTTACAAGGTGATTGTGCATAGATAAGATCCCTGAAGTTGCAAAGACTAAAGTCTCAAAACAAAAGAGTTATTCTTTATCAAAGTTAAGACTCTGCCACGCCCCCCTAAAACGGCTCGTCTAAAACACCCCCACATATCTACCTCACTATGTGGTCAAATGCGGAGTTTTGCGCATCGTGCGCATGCGTGTGTGTGCGCGTGCGTGTGTGTGAGAGAGAGGGGGGGGGGGTCACATCACAGTGGAGTCAGCTGTCTTAACCGTGGCTTGTGTACTGCAAACACATACCAGCTTCATCACTGTGTCTGTCACGTGACTCTGTTCCCCTTTCGGGCTTGAACTGATGGTAAAACTAATGCCATTATTTACTGTCTTTACATTTATTTTGAAAGATGAAGCGATTATGGTAAGGGGTGTTACATTTCCGACAAGTGCTTGTAGTGTTCGGCCAATCACAATGCACTGGGTCAGCTGGCCAATCAGAGCAGACTGCGCTTGTCGGAAGGAGGGACTTTGTAGAAAATGAAGGGTTTGAGAGAGGCGGGGTGTAGAGGACCTACAATAATGTACAGTATTTGAAAAATAATGTGAACATTAAACCATGCCAACATATTCTGTTACACCAAATACATAAAATAATGATCTTTAAAAAAGCATCATATGACCCCTTTAAATGTGGAACTAGATTCAGACAGAGTTATGGGAATATTAAGAACACTTGTTCTGATGCAAATGCAAAAGGAATTATACGAGAAGTACATGAGTTTACTATATAATAAAATATATTCAAATACATGATACTGCATTAACATTGCATTTCTCATGGTTTCTTATTTATCTTTTTATCAATATACATATTGTTTAAAGCAGTGGTTCTCAACTGGTTTGGCATTGGGACCCACGTTTCCCATGGTCATCAAGCTGAGACCCACTTACCATATATATATATATATATAATTTGTTAAAAAACGAAAACAAAGCAAATTAATTTCACAGAAATTAAGAATATGATTAATACTGAATAAACAGCCTATAAGGTATAAGGCTATTAAATAGCAGTCCCAAACTAGTTTTTGTTAATACAATTAAGTTGGTTTGAGCCATCACATTCATTTAAACATATACAAAATGACACAAAGTGAAAATAACATGGTATTATTGGGTTATGGAAACAACAGTGTTACCATGGTGAATATACAATACTAGAACTGTTAATGAAACGTGGAAACTGCTCCTGAATAGAATGCATATCATACCTTCATGCAAATCCTTCACAGCTAGCACACGCAGTACCAGTTATGTGATTTATCGGTACTGTACTTGTATTTCACGCGTTGCGTGCTCGTAGTTTCTGCGCTTTAGTGAAGTGATATAGCCTACAGTGCGCGCTACGAGCACGTTATAACATCTGGCAGGACAGGATAGTTCGTTTTTCTGAGACGAGAGACTTTTTGTTTCATAACAAGTTACGAAAATAACGATAGATTAATGACACTGACAGTAAGCCTGTCAACATCTCATCTGACCGCAGATACTGAATCGGGACAGCGTGTTTTTCTCAGGCACTCTTTACTTAAACTGCGTCTGATAGACGTGTCAACAGCTTTCATGCACGTGTTTTAAAATAAAAGTCTCGCATCAGAGAATCATTAAGAATTACGTTTTTTTGTTGTTGTTGATGTGCGACACATCACTTGAGAAACACTGGTTTAAAGGAATAATTCACCCAAAAATGAAAATTTGCTGAAAATTTACTCACCTCTGGCCATCCAAAATGTAGATGAGCTAGTTTCTTCATGGGAACAGGTTTGGACAAATGTAGCATTATCACCTGCAGCTGATTAAAACAGCACAATAATCCACAAGTAATTTAAATGACTTCAGTCAATCAATTAACATCTTGTGAAGCAAAAAGCTGTGTTTTTAATAAACAAATTCATCATTAAGGACGTTTTTAACTTTAAACCGCTGCTTCCGGCTAAAATATGAGGGCTCTCATTCTGACAGCACCCATTCACTGCAGAGGATTCACTGGTGATCAAGCCTGTGAAAATATGAGGAGAAAGGAGTGCTCATATTAAACAATTTAAGTGCCAAATTAAATAATATTATCAAAAAATAATATCAAGTAATAAAAAGGGACAAAATATTATCTGAAGGGGAACATAAATGCATAAATCATTGACCAAAGTCTAGTTCTCATGGAGACAACAGAAATTATGGAGCATCTGGTCATCATCTACTCCATTTACATTATCTTACATTGTCAGCTCAACTTCAGACGTGCTGTCCATATGGAAAAGGATATGCAGATTTAAAAGTGAAAGTAATGTGAAACCAACTGTATTCCACATCGCATTCCAGGCTGGACTTCAGTGGTCTGCACTCCTGAGCCACTGCCACATCAGATCTGGCACAGCTGAATTAATGGATGTTTGAAAGTAAATCCAGAATTCTCTGGGTTTGGGACAACATTTTCATGCATAGGCCCCCTAGCCCTATATTTAGCAGTGTTTTAGTGGAGCCCCTGTCATCATAAAGCCAGGAACGTTTCCAGCGTAGCATTGGGTAAATCACAAACTAGAGAAAACTGCAGATCTGAACAGCTCATAATGGTCCACAGGGTTTAGTTCCTTCAGTTTCAAGTAGATGACAAAGAACATTTGATTTCAAAACTGTACATTAAAGGGATAGTTCACCCAAAAATGAAAATGTTGTCATTAATTACTCACCCTCATGTCGATCCAAACCCGTAAGAACTTCGTTCATCTTCGGAACACAAATATATGAAATCTGAGAACTTTCTGACCCTGCATAGACAGCAAGGTTACTACCACGATCAAGGCACAGAAACGTAGCAAGGACATCGGTAAAATAGTCCATGTGACATCAGTGGTTCAACCGTAATTTTACGAAGCTACGAGAATACTTTTTATGCACAAATAAAACAAAAAGAATGACTTTATTCAACATATTGAATAACGACTATTTTCCTTGCTGCGTTTCTGTGCCTTAACCATAGTAGTACCCTTGCTGTTTATGTAGGGTCAGAGAGCTCACATATTTTAATTAAAAATATCTTAATTTGAGTTCCAAAGATGAAAGAAGGTCTTACGGGTTTGACATGAGGGTGAATAATTAATGACATAATTTTCATTTTTTGGGTGAACTATTATTGGGTGTGTGTAATAAAACAAGAAATTGGTAAATCTGATTTTGTCATGTAAAAAAAAAAAGTTAAATGTAGTTGTACTAGTAAATGTAACAATGTGAATCCAACTGTTTAAAACCACTGAAAGCAAATACAGACACTATATTTTTACCATTATTTTTTTATATTGACTCTAATATGTTTCGTATCTGTAAAATGCTTAAGATATTTCATACTTTAGTTAGCGTGTTTGAGATATAGTAAAGGTCTTAGAGAGTAACTAACCAAACGTACTAAAATAACACTATACATTTTTCTAGGTTTTGCGATATTTAGTTTTTATTGCAACGATTGCTTTACAGGAAACGTAATTGAAACAATAATCGCTGTTATGTGGTATTAAGGAGGTCTGAGTCATTTTTAACATAATGAGTACCTGAGCCATAAATCCAGGTTTGGTATCTGTTTGGTTAACAACCACAAACTACTGCAATCCTACTCAGACTCCTTTTACTAAATACAAAAACTCATATATGTTACAACCACATGCAAGCCCTTACATATATCAGAACAAACAAAACCACATACAATTTTCAGTGCTTGTTTCATTTCACATGCTTATCCTCCCTCTCTCTCACACAGACCTAGATCCAGATGTCCTTTGCTTTCAGCCAGTCTGTCTGCCAGCGGAGGCAAGAGAGCTGCCCTGGCATGAAGAGACAGACAGATGAAAGAGAACAAATGGAGACAGAGAGTAATGAAGCAAGGGGCAAAGTGAAGGAGAAGAGAAAGGTATGAAGACAGATATATACAGAGAGAGAGAGAGCAAAAAAGCGAGAGATTTTTTTCTCTCTGATGTCTTTATTGGCAGTTCACCCTGGGAGCTCTTCACTGCTACTTGAGTCCAGAGAGACAAGACCAAATGTGCTACACGTCCATTCTCCTCAACCTCTTTCTTTCTCACACTCTGCTAAACTGTCCCATATTATTTCTATTCTCCCTTTCACCTGTGTGCAGATGTAAGGTAACTAGGTTTCTGAAATGAAAACCAAGGACCAGTTCAGTGGTCGGTAGTATTATTAAAATCAGACAGTATTAATTAATTTTTGAATGTAGTTATCTATTAATTAAAAAAGAGCTACATGTTTTACTGTGATGGACTGTGGCATATATCTGTCCTTCTACTCTGCATTGTCATCGCTGACACTGAATTCTGACTTATTACACTGAGTTACTGCAACTAAAAGAATACAAAATATTTACTGCATACATATAATTCCGCTAAAGAGAAACCAGAAAACTTTTGGGATGCTATAGCAATATTTATGTAAAACAGACTCTGAAATTGAAATATACAGTATGCTACCATTTAAAAGTTTAGGATCTTTAAGATTTTTTGATGTTTTTATGCTCATCCAAGCTGCATTTATTTAATAAAAAATACTGTAAAAACAGTAATACTGTGAAATATTATTACAAGTTAAAAGAAGAGTTTTATATTTTAATATATTTTAAATGTAATTTAATTATGTGATGGAAAAGATGAATTTTTAGCAGCCATTACTCTAGGCTTCAGGGATCCTTCAGAAATCTTTCTAAAATGTTGATTTGGAGCTCAAGAAACATTTGTTATTATTGATGTAGAAAATGGCTGTGCAGCTTATATTTTTGTGGAAACAGAAATGTTTTGCAACATTAGCCTGTAAATGTCTTGACTGCCACTTTCTATTTAATGTGTCTGCGTTTCTTAGAAGAAAAAGAAAAGTATGAACAGTGGACATTTTTTAATTGTTTTAAACAGTGTTGTTTGAACTGGTTTAAAAAAACGTTTCTTCTTTACTAACTATATGGATCGACAACCTCTGCAAAACCCCTGGTCGAGCAAGTTGTTCCTCTCAGCAGGGCCTCACAGGTGTGAGTGATCTTTCTTCCTCCATCTCCTTCCTGTCTGTTTTTTCCCTATACTATGCATTCTTCCCCTGCAGTAGAGGGTGCTGTCTGGGGTACGGCTACAAATATCTTCAGATATAAACAGCGACACATCCCTTCCCTCTAGCGTTTTTCTACCAGGCTCACACACCCCCTTCGACAGTCAAAATTAGGGCCAGTTTATGAGATCTGAGGGGCCACTAAACACCACCTGAGATTGTTCACTGATTGCTGGGCCTGACTCGTCGTCCACACACAAGTTCAAACACACACTCTTAACCTGCACACCCGCCTAGTGCTTATCTTTGCCTTTGGCCAAAATCAGCTCCTTTACTCCTCTTCACTTCGAAAGAGCTGTCCAGAGAAAATATATAACCCACTTAATGTAGCACTCAACTTCTCTGAGGAGCTGAGAGATAGTATCAGATGTGGGAGTTTCCCTGCTCAGGAACCAAGGGTTTGTGGCTTCCAGAGAAACATACAATTGGTCAGATGATGCATTTAATTGCTATGTTTATATAATGGTGAAGGATTCAATTTAGTTTATGTTGTTTTAACTTTCTCGGCCAACATCTCCCACACAAGCAAAGGATTATCTGTTTCTTCTTGAATAAGCAAAAATGCCCTGTTATTTTTAAACGTGACGAAAACTTTTTTGAGTGTTAATGGCCTTTATCCTTCTAATCTGTTGTGTTTCACAGCAGAATTGTGGATCTAGAAACCAATTTTCCTTCATCACTCATCACTGTAGTTTATTAGCACCCTTTGGAGTTGCTCAACCTTTGGGTAAGAATGTCAAGCTCCTTCAAATAATTAAAAACTTTGTGGGTTGTCTCTCAGGTAGGTTGTATGTCAGGTTCCTAATTCTCCTGATGTACTGTTTTATAAGGGGCCGTGACCTAAGAGTCTGGCCCCTGAGAGCGCTCTGAATATGCTCTGCACAGAACATCCAGGTGCAGTCGGCTCAACAAGGCTATCAAAACAGAGAGATTTGTTTTGCCTGAGATGCAGCCAAGAGAAGAACCCCTTTTAAAATAATTCTTTATATTTGAGTGATGCAATGTTGTTATGTGTGAAACCACGGAAAGCAGTTTTGGCACCCGCCCAAGCCTTTACATACAGAGGGGGAAATGCCAGTCCAGGCTGCAGGAATGCAATAGAGGGTGCGATTTATGGGATCTGATTGTGAACAGGTTGTATGGTCTACATGCTTTATGACTGGGCTATGATTGCTTTGCCTATGAGGCCCTGTTGTTTTAAAGTAGCCTTTATCTCATGTAAATATATATATATATATATATATATATATATATATATATATATATATATATTTGTGTGTGTTTAAAAATACATTACAAATTCTCACATACAGTATATTGAATGCACCTAATCTATGATGAGCATGCATTTAATTCCTGTATTAAAATTCATTTTGAGATATTGTATAAGCATAGAGTAAAAAAAAGGAAAAATAGTCCCATTAAAAAATAAATGTTTTGATTTTTTTTTCAGCAAAGACACTGATCAAAAGTCACCAGAGGCGGACAGTAACTAAGTACATTTACTTGAGTATTGTACTTAAGTACACTTTTTGTGTATCTGTACTTTACTTGAGTATTATTTTTTCTGGGAACTTATGACTTTAACGTCACTACATTTGAAAGACAAATATTGTACTTTTCACTCCACTACATTTCTATCAAGATCCTCGAAGTAGAAAGTCGTTACTATGTAGCAGCTTTGAAAGTCAGTGGGTGATTTTTTTCTTCTCTAAAACGTGACTTTCTTTTTTTTTCAGTTTATCAGTAATCACTCTTGTAAGGCTACATGAAGTGATTTTTCAGCATTTTTTGAACACTGACCAGTTGCAAATGTGATATTTATTTACAACAATTCAATAATAGGAAGTTAATATTGTGGTATATATTAGACACAATACTGTCTGATTTTGCTAAATTGTGTAGGTGAAAATATTACCTATAAAGCCACAGAAGAACTGTTGTGCATCTCCTAATAAAACACAATAGGTGTTGGACTTAAAGCAGCACTGCACAGACCATTCTGTGTGTGACATCAAAGTACTGCGAGAGCGATTAGACAGTATTTTATAATTTTTATAATTTTTGTTTTGATGTCAAATAAGTCTGTTTTGCTTTTTTGTTAAAGCAGTGTTGCTGTTGTAAAGTTGTACAGCTACAGTTGTGTTGCTGGGTTTTAAAGCAGGTTTGATTTTTTTTTCTTCCTTATCACTCTGTATTTACAGGATTTCACTGTCCACTCTGTTCAAATGTGGATGAATGGCTACACATAGATGTGTGCACACACTGTCAGAGCTGTGTGAGATCACTACCATCCTGCTTTTGTGGGGGTGGGTAGGGGTGTTAATTTTTTTTAACATTCTAAAAGCTCTTTATTCCAAAGATACTGCAACCTAGTCAGTGTATTCAGTAGGTGTAATGTATTGTAAGTTGCTTCAGAAGTATTGCAAATATTATGTACAACAATAAAATAGTGCATTGACATAAAAAAGGAAATTTACTTTTGGTACTTAAGTACTTTTAAAAGCAAGTATTTCTGTACTTTTACTTAAGTAAAAATCTATCTTTACAACTTTTACTTGTAATGGGGTAATATTTGACCAACAGTATCTGTACTTTCACTCAAGTAATGGAGTTGAGTACTTTGTCCGCCTCTGAAAGTCACAGTTATACAGAGCCCTGCACATGACACGCATGAGAAAAAAACAAATTAGCCTATATATTATGGCCATTAATTAAGAACTTGTTCCCACAATTTGTTAATTACTTGTTCCCTCATTTTATTTAAATTGTGGCTACAATTTACTAATTCCTTTCCTCCTTTTAGTAAATCATGGCAATGTGTACTAATTCGTCCCCTCGTTTTGCTTTAAAGTCTGCATGAAATGGAAGTTGTGATTGTCTTTTCTTCTCTACTGTGACGTATATCCAAGTGAAACGGCATCTGAAATGAGAGGGCGTGACTTGATTTCGTCCTTCGGGAATTGATTGGATTGTTGGAAGTTGGGGCGTTGCCAAGAAAATGGAGGCAAATCTGAATGCCAGTTTAAAGCTAGTGGTGGGGGGGATTTCTCTCCACTGGATTCACAGCCAACACCCAAGCATGAATAAATGTTTTATTTATTAAAGGGGTCATATGATGCTGCTAAAAAGAACATTATTTGGTGTATTTGGTGTAATGAAATGTGTTTATGCAGTTTAAGGTTCAAAAAACACATTACTTTCCACATACTGTACATTATTCTTTCTCCTCTATGCCCCGCGTTTCTGAAACGCGTCGATTTTTATAAAGCTCATCGGTCTGAAAAGCGAGGTGTGCTCTGATTGGCCAGCTATCCAGTGCATTGTGATTGGCCGAATACCTCAAGCGTGTGATGGAAATTTTACGCCAATAACATACTGTGTTGCCGTGTCCCGGAGCGACGAGACAAAAACATTAAAACCCATTATAAATGAGGAATTTGTTGCATCCAGTGGGGACATAATTATGGATTATAATGACTTATACTGTCTTTTTAAGTGTTGTGTTTTATGTTTACGCGTAAACATAAAACCATGTCTGCATTTGTGATCGGAGAAATGACAAACAACAATCGTCAATGTTTGAATCGTCAGTGGCAAATTCTTTAAATATAAAAAACAGTCTGTGAGCCAGAACAGCCGGCACTGTAGTCTAATCTCCCAGGATCAGGAAACAGTCCTCCATAAAATGCGCTGCACACATCTGAATATTTGGGTTGAACTGTTCTGGAACAGTGTTGTAAATACAACTTAATCACTGATTTCGAGTCATGTCCTCTTTTGGAAGACCAAACAAAGTAGTTTTGCTTTCACAACGAAACAGCGTCACACACCGCGGCCTTGAGTGAGTGGAGGCCGGAGGCCTAGAGTGAGCCGCAGCCTAGAGTGAGCGGAGGCCGGCTTGAGTGAGCAGAGGCGGGCGAGCGGGCTTGAGAACGGCGCAGCCGGCGGATTCGACGAAGGAGCATCCTGCAGGCTTGCGACAACCACATGTGACGACCCCGGGCTGGACTCCACGATGAAAGCCGATCCGGCGATCCACAGCACGAAGTTGATGTATTTCCTCAGTGACCAGCACGGATCAGCTCCAGGCATGACGAAGCATCCTCTTTTGGAAGGCCAAACAAAGTAGTTTCGCTTTCACAACGAAACACACAGCGCCTTCACGACATGGCGAAAACACGTAAGGCCTAACGCACGGTAGACGCGCGTTTGTGCTGCAGAGTGGCTCTCTCTCTCGCACTGTAGTCCAGTCCGGTTCCGTTCACACAGCGCGTGTTTTTTTGAGTCCGAGAATGCGGTTGTGAGACCTGAAAATATACAGGCGTGAGTTCGGTTACAGAATGCGGTTGAACGTAACGTATTAAGGACTCAAATACAGGACTGACAACCGTATTCTGAACGTGGCCAAAGAATTAAAAAAAAATAATAATACATACTGTATATCACGATTTCCTCAAAAAATAACTATTTTCAACAAAAACAAGGTATGTTTCTTAAACACCAAATGGAGATTCATGAAATAAATTACATTTTAAAATATATTCAAAATAGAAAATAGTTATTTTAAATTGTAAAATTATTTCACTACTGTTTTTAATGTATTTTTTAACCTAACAAAATGCAGCCCAGGTTAGCGTAACTTCTTTCCACAACATATCTTGCAGAACAATAATCTTGCAGACTGCTAACATTGTTACTATATCAGAATAGAGGTTTAGATTCTAGTTTTCTAAGCAAAGTACTAGCTCAGGTTTCTGTATGAGCGTTGCTCAGTGAAAGCTGAAACGTTTCAGATATGACATGATTGAGAAGCCTTTCAGCACTCTTGATGCCACTTGATCTGAGAAGGAATGCAGAAATAACACAGATGTATGGTCCACACTGTATAGACGTCAAAAAGAGAACAATTTCCTTCCCTCATAGACATCTTTTGAAGTAGCAGACTAAATCGACTTGTTAGGGGAAATCCAGATGCGTTTTGAATAGTGCAACTTTTGCGATCAGGCTTTTAGGTCCTTTCGCTGACAACCGTATTCTGAACGTGGCCAAAGAATTTTTAAAAAATAATACATACTGTATATCACGATTTCCACAAAAAATAACTATTTTCAACAAAAACAAGGTATGTTTCTTAAACACCAAATGGAGATTCATGAAATAAATTACGTTTTAAAATATATTCAAAATAGAAAATAGTTATTTTAAATTGTAAAATTATTTCACTACTGTTTTTAATGTATTTTTTAACCTAACAAAATGCAGCCCAGGTTAGCGTAACTGACTTCTTTCCACAACATATCTTGCAGACTGCTAACATTGTTACTATATCAGAATAGAGGTTTAGATTCTAGTTTTCTAAGCAAAGTACTAGCTCAGGTTTCTGTATGAGCGTTGCTCAGTGAAAGCTGAAACGTTTCAGATATGACATGATTGAGAAGCCTTTCAGCACTCTTGATGCCACTTGATCTGAGAAGGAATGCAGAAATAACACAGATGTATGGTCCACACTGTAGACGTCAAAAAGAGAACAATTTCCTTCCCTCAAGGAGATGTTTAGACATCTTTTGAAGTAGCAGACTAAATCGACTTGTTAGGGGAAATCCAGATGCGTTTTGAATAGTGCAACTTTTGCGATCAGGCTTTTAGGTCCTTTCCAGGGAAGGAAATCACTTTGCTGTAAGTTTTTCCCAAACAAGTATTTTGATTCGAGACAGCATTTTGGTTTTCGCCAAACACCTGTGTCTGGAATTTCCCATGATTTGAATAAACATTCTGAATACTAGCTCCTTAATTCAGACTATATCTTCAAACTCATACCTTGTAAAGTGCACACTGCAGCCTGTGTTCATAAATGAGTGGACATTGGCAAAAGGCTTTTAGCTGTGAATGTAAACAAACGCTCTAATTCTAGATAATAGTTCACTGCACATGATGCTCAGGGAGCAGCAATGACCAGTCTCAGTGGCTTCATTATCACTCTAATTTGTATTAGTGAGGCTTATTCTCAGAGGAATAATTATGTATCTAGTGTGTGCTCTCTTAATGAGGTTAAACTTAAGTCTTTGCACTGAATGGGGTCCAGTCTTGCCAGGATGTGGAAAAAAGTGCAGTTCTCAGTGGTATGCTGCCTTTTTCTGTAATTGCTGTTTGTTAGCCGTACACTATTATTACACTTAATAAGGTGGCAAATAGGCTTGGCAATAATATTGCTCTTAATGATATATAGAGCTCACCACTTAGTTCTGAGAATATTAATGCAATGCATACAAATGCAACACTCATGATACAGCAGCATTTTCTGTGTATTGCACTAGGGAGTTACCCCATATCTGCTATCACAGTAGCTTATCACTGTGTAAAGTGCATGTAAAGATCTCTGGTTTAAACAGCCTGATCCTGCTCCACAACTCAGCTAAAGCCATTTAAACACTCTGACCTACAGAAGATACAATCAGAGAACACTCTTATCAAATAGATGTGCCCCTGTCATCGCACAACCTCTCTAACCTTGCCTCAAGACTGTTGAAGACTTGCCGCAAATTGTTGAATCACCACCTAGCTGAAGGTTACTACCAGATTGATCACTGCTCTGATGTTTGTTGGTATCAGTATTATCAGACGTCTCCCAGCTTGCTTGGGCTTAAATATCAGTCCTGAAAAAAAAACAACGCCAAAATCATAAAAGTTTAAATTCTTTGTTTGTTAAATTCTTGTGGCTGGACAATATTTTGTTTTAACAATTTATGTGGTCAAATAAAAATTCTATATTCTATATTTATTCCAAAAAATGTATTTATGGATCAATCAAAGATATATAAGAGTATCCAAGATAAATAGATCTATTTAAAACAGTTTTAACTGTGCCAATGTTGGTTTCATATAAAAAAGAAAGAAAAAGAAAATGTTATAATATTTTCAAGAAAAGTTTACCTTTAATAACTAAAAATGTTGTGGTGAAACCACGTAAAAAGTGATATTTTCCTTGTGTTCTGAATACATGTTAGTGTACACATCTTGATCATTATTTATTTATTTATTTATAAATACATTTCAATGTAGTTTCATTAGGTTTTTTGGTAATTGCATCACATGATATTTTACAACCTCAAGTAGCCAGCTTCTCATAAAACGGTCTACAGGGGTCCTTTTTTCCATGTTTGTTGCACCACAATTTTTGTAAGTCAATTTTTTCCAGACAAATATTCCAAATATTAATATGCAGGAAAGCATATTATTAATAGCGATAATAGTGGGGGGGTTTTTGGGTTTTTTTCTTAAATAGGGATTTCATTCTTTTTTCTTCCTGATGATATAAGGGCAGTTTATGCTTGAATTGCATTTTAATGAAATTTAGAATAAATTAATAGGACAAAATTTGAGTGTCATATCATTGACCCTTCTGTATATGAGTACCATACACATAATTTAGCTATGAAAATTCTGATATTGCACTGATACTAAACTAATGGGGCTCAAATAAACCCCAATCCTCACCAACAAGCTCAACACCACCAATTCACCCAGCCCTCCTCTGTCTCTTCTCTTCTTCCCTCCTTGTTAAAATCACCTCTTTTTTCTTCTTCTGCAAGGTTAGGGAGGGAAACCAGCTTATCAGTGATGGAGAGGGATTTATTAGTGAGAAAAAGATAATAGCTACCCATAGGGCTATAGAGGCCTGATTTACTGCCACTAATATTTAGGATTCCTACAGCTAGGCAGGCCGGGACTCTTTATCTTCCCCCCTGCCTGTGGCGCTGAGAGGTGTAGGGTCGAGCCCGGACGATGAGGGATGAACCCCCACGAAACCGATGCTCTCGCTCGCTCACTCAAAGCAATTTCGGACACAGAGTGATGCGAAAGGAGGAAGTTAGAGGGTGCTTGAGGCATCTGCTAAAGCCCAGCTCAGAGATCTGTCAGGCACCTGCTGAGAAACAGACAGAATTCCCTACAAAGGTTCACTTTTTAATCTGTCATATAAGAGTCAAGTCCAGCAAGCCATGATCTTTATTCTAACATTTGCCTGCATTCACGTGGGCCACAAATTATTTAGCTATTTGCTGTAAATCATGAAATAAAACAACATTCTAATTAGAATGTTAACATAGATTGCGTGTTCCACACATTCTCTTCTTTACATAACTATTGTGTATATCCTGGTCATGTAGGCTACAAAAACGTCAACGAAAACATAGTAGTGTTTGTAGAACTATTTATGAGTTATTTTATGTCTTGTTTTCATATTAACATGCATTGTCGTTTTAATGTTTTGATGCTTTAAACTGATTGGTTCTACAATGAAAGATCTAGACTATCAAATGCTTAGAGGTCAATCACAAATAGTTGAACCCCTCCATCGGGGACAGTATATCAAATCTCTTTACCTTTATCACTCAAACATTTTGCGGTACTACGGAGCCCCGAAAGTAACACTCAAGCAGCAAAAAAAAAAAAAAAAGGGGCGCACAAGACATTGAACGAGAAACATCTTCTTGTAGGCTACACGAAAACGTTCTACAAGCGTGTGGAAAAGCAACGGTAACGGCAGCGCATGAGCACGTGAAAGTTTCTCTGCCTTGCCAAGTCTGCGGTTTTCCCGCGGAATTGGGCTACTTTAACACTTGGGGTGTTTTCATGTCCGCGGGCTGAAGCGACCCCAATAACGTGATATTTAGCCCCTGCAATGTAAATTTTACCGGGGGAACCTCGCCAAAAAACGTGTATTTACAAGGCTATCTCACGACCAAATCGGAAGTATTTTAGGAGGTGGCTAATTCGTACGAAATCGTGTAGGTCATTCCTACAAATTCATACGAATTGTGCAAATTTGTGCAAAATCGTAGCCTCGTAAAATACGTAGGCTACGATTTAGCACAAATCGTATGAATTTGTAAGAGTTAAGTCGTACGAATTCGTACGAATTAGCCACCTCGTAAAATATGTACGATTTGCCGTGAGATCGGGCTGGTATTTACCCCCAGGAATGCAATTTTTACCACGGGACCCCCCTCAAAATGCAATTGGTTAGTTTTGAGTACACAAGGGAACATTTTCTCTGCTTTTTTCTGCAGATGTCACTAACTGCTCCGAATGAAACTGCTGATTTAACAATTTCTTATTCAGATTAATAGCAATAGTATGATTTGTTAATGTAAACAATATTCTTGAAGACACCTGTTTCGTTTACCACAACCCTAATTCCATCTTTATTTCTATCTATTTATCCACTTACTCTGGGCTTGAGCGCTCAATAATGGACATTCTTCCAAATATATTTACTTTTATTATACTCAGATAATATATAAACAGGTACATTTGTGAATCAGAAATCTGCACTTAATGGTTACACGGTGAACAGCCTAAAGGTGCGTGCACAGATGTGTTTATGTACTCATTGCTTTTTAGTGATCTATTTGCCAATAATTCTGTTATCTTGTGTATGAATGTACATAAACGTTTTGATACTATTGAGAGCTTTTACTGTCTTTACCTGAGCACAGGTGACATGTCTTCAGGGCTGGATACACAGTTCAAGTTGACAGGGAGCCGAACAGGATATGAGGAGATATGCAGCTGTCTGTCCACACTGATCCCTGCGCTGACCGGGAGGCAGAGGGAACTTCGGCAGCCACACTTAGATGAGAGGTCACGGGTTCAAACCACAGGTGTTGTGCCCTGCAGCAGGACACTTCCCGTCTAAACAGTGTAAACGATTTTGAGGAATGCGACTGGATCAAAGGAGCCAGCCGATCTGGATCCAGTTTACACTGTATCTTTTGGAGAGACTTTGGTTAAGCCATCCTGGTTTAAGTAGTGAGCTGTGACAAAGATGTAAGCTGTGTTATTAGCTGGCATGTCTCAATGTAATGAGGTAAGCTAAAGTTTGAGGTGAAAACAACAAATGATATCACCCCCATAACCGATGACTAGGTTATCTTGAGCATCAACAAAAAAGATACAGATATATGTTTGACACCCAAGATAAGAACTTTTAACTAAATTGACATGATGTGCCATTTGTCGCTGTTAGCCTGCTCATAACCAATTAGTTAAAACTACATAAGTGACTTTGTTTGTTGTTCTCACCTATTTAGAGCCTAGATTAATCAGGAGATTTTAGCATTATGCTGCAACCCATGTCACATAATCAGTGAGTGTTTTTCACCATTACTTTGTGCCTCAGGTGGTAAAAGCTCTGCCATATGACTGCCTCACACCCTTTAGTGGCAAATAACACATCAGTGGAGCAGGTGTGGCATATCCAGCTGTTGAAAAGTGGGCACCATAATAACACAAAGGCATACAAATATGCTCAATGGGCCATTGAGCAACTTATGAACAAAATCTGTATTTTTCATTTATATATTAATTACGGTCAATAAATTCCAGGCGTTCTCTAACATTTACACTCAAATTGGCTTAAAATATATCCATTAAAATGCAAGCCATCTTACACAAAAAAAATGAAAATATCTGTTCTTTCTTGAATTATATATTAATTCTGGTCAATAAATTCAGAGCGTTTTCCAATATTTATGCTCTATTTGGATTAATATCTATTAAAATCCAAGGCACCTTTTTTTAACAAAAAAATGACTGTGTAAGTGCACACATCAGAGCCTGGAACCCACAAATTAGCTTCACTTTAAACTCTTCTTTTAGCTGATTCAATTTCTAAATCTTTCATTTCCTTTTTCTACTCTGAAAGACATCACGCCTTCAGAATATTTCATCCTTCTCGCATATCGCCACCTCTTTAAAATAATCTCTTTGCTCAGGCAGAAATCTTACCGACAGATAATCGGAGATAAATATGCTTAATTGAGGCCAAGTGAACTTTCTCTATCCGCACCACAGTCAAGCAATCTAAAGTAAATGTGCTAATTAGAGCAAAGCTCTGTTCCAGCAGAATGCTGAGTGGGCTGGGCTGGGCTGCTTGAAAGATGCTTCACTACAGCTAAGCCATTAACATGGGGAGGCTCACATACAAATGCATTGCACAACATCACAGCTATATAATATGCAATTTCTGTGTTACTTGGTAAAATGGATAGGCCTAGTTAAAAATCTTCACCATCTGGGTAAGAAAACAGTCCTTTGTAAAGTGAGTGCTACTGCAGATCTCTTACTGAAGTATAATGAGGAATTATGGGGATTTTTCACCAACAAAATACATCTCACATGTAAATAGAGACACAATGAACAGGTCCGACTGAACCACACCTGCTCTTTTACACAGCGTCCTCTATTTGCCTGCTAACAAGTTTACATCTCAGCTAACTGAGATTCAAAATGGGGGAAAAACTGCTGAATAGCAGGTGGGGGAGATATAACAGATTTGGGTCAGACTGAGGTGAAAATGAACGTTTCTCTCCATTTTCCTGAAGGGTCAGACCGCAGGCCCTAGCACTGATGAGACTGGACCACTAACACCCAAGGGAAGCAAGTTCCAAATTACCCATTGTGCCTGACAGAAGCCTCTTAATTACCAACTTCATTAGCTTGCTGGTCTTTGTTTTTCTTCAGTGGGGGCTGGTAGGATGAGGGTGGAGGCTCGTAGAAGGGAGAAACGAGTTGCTGTTTTAGCACCTTTTCTCCCCTTTCTGAACAATTCTCTCTCTCTCTCCTCTCTTCAAGGAAATGTTAAGACCTCAGTCAAGGATCTAATTAGATTCATGGTGAGAATCAGACACCTTTTAACTAGCCTCTGGAGTCCCTAAAAGGACAGCAAGTGACTGGGCAGGAGAAAGAGAGAGCTTCTCACACGCACACACATGTACACACCACCTTTCACGTGTGAAGTGGCCTGCTTTACTCTTTTCTCTCACTTAGATTAAAAAGCAACCTCCTGTGAACACAAAACGTAAGACTATAAAAACCTCCAATGCACTTAGTTCTAAATATATTAATGGGGCTTTTTTTGTTTTATTTAGCATTTAATCTAATAATCATATTGAAAATGCAATGTAATCAAAATTTCGGTCAACATGCCCAAAATATAGTTTACACATTTTTGAAGATCCTTGATATATAAATCAATTACACTCAAATTGGCTTAATATATATCCATTAAAATGCAAGCCATCTTACACATGTAAGAATAGTATGATTTGTTAATGTGAACAATATACTTGAAGACACCTGTTTAATTTACCACAACCCTAATTCCATCTTTATTTCTATCCATTTATCCACTATTTTAGTCTTTTATATATATATATATATATATATATATATAAAAGACTAAAATCGTTATGCACACACACACACACACACATAGAAAAGTGCATTATCTTTAAAAAAATTATTAACCCCACACTTCAGTCCAATGACATCATTCTTCCTTTTTTTCCAGTTTGTGCTCTTTCCACAGTGTTCTGTTGATGGGGGGGAAATGGTATGGGATATCTCATAAGGTTGAAAGTGTAGTTTGCGTTTGCTTTAGTTTTTTGCACTGCATTTACAAAACTGTCCAGGTACAGTTATTAGTTCTATTAATTATTCCAATAAAAACCATATTCATAACATACTCACCCAAACTGAAGTCATTCTTAAATAAGAAAGTGCTCTAACCAAACGTTTCAGTCTCATTATACACACCACCCTCCTTTTCTCTGCTCCACACTTCCCCTCTAAATTCCATTTGCTAAACATGGATCATTAGAATTTTTCCCTTTAACAACATTATTCTTTTTGTTGCATGGGTGCTGCAACTGTTGGACAATGTTTGGCCTAGGCAACGCACCAGTAGTTCATTTGGGATTGGTTCACCAATTTGAATCGGGAATAGAGTCTTTGATTTACAGAGTTTGACACTGGCAGTGAGTTATGTCAAGTGGTTTAGTGTTTTCTGTCTGCATGAGAAATGTCAAAGGATTGACATAAGTCCCAAACTGAAAATGAAATGAGTCTGTGAGAATTCCAGACCACAGTGTGCGTGTCCATGTGTGTTCATATATCAAGATCTTAATTTACAAGAAGTTAACACACAAGAAGTGAGAAGATATCAAACATTTCAGATGTTATGCATCCTAAAAAATACTTTGAATTGGTCAAGACTTTACAGAATGAAATTCATAACCAGTGTATACTTAAATGTCTAATTCAAGACTGAATCTATATACTGACTCTTAACCAAGCAAGATTCTTGTCCTTGTGGTAATAGAGTTTTAACCTAAGGGTTGCATGTTTAACATCGACCACTCATTAATTGTCACACAAATATATTCTATACTATTGTGTAATAGGTACAAAAATAAATGAAATTAAAAAGGCAGACGCAATTGCAAGAGTTTTCGTTTAATTATGGACACAATTATTTTAGTACTACAAAGTGTGTTGTCTAAATCAAGGCTGGCTGCGCTAATGATGTCTTTCAAAACACACTCAATGAACTAGTGTTAGAAAGCATACCATCAACTTAGGCAACATATGAGAGGAGTGACCACGAGAGCAGACGAGGCGAATCAATATGGCAACACTTGTGATATATTTAGTGAAGCCATTGTTTATTTTATTTAGGGAACGAATCGAGGATTTTCCAAACAGCGAGGCCCCTGAGATATTTTATCAGGTGTACAGTTCTGCCATGTGGAGTACATTAGTTATTTAAAGGGAATGTTATTTGGCAATACTTTTTAAAATAATAATAATTATTATTATTGTTGTTATTATTATTAGTAGTAGTAGTAGTAGTAGTAGTATTACAAAGTCGAACCAGAAACAAACTTTTTTAGAAACCATAAGGAACACGCTTTGCACTTGCACTTGAAACGCTCCGCTTTGACTCCTCCATATTAGCTATAAAAGGCTCATCATTTATGGAACAGGCTACATTCCAAAAGCTTTAATGACCACAACACTAACGTGGTACTTTCAAACGCCTGCATTGCTTTCAAATACAAAATTATTAAAGCAGTGTACCTGGGAATTCCAGGGTGAATTTAGTTCTAATCCACTGTGTGAGATAGCCAGGCTTGTGCGGGAGATCCAAGATACTGCAGCAAGCTGACCGATTTACACTGTGCAATTGCAGTATTGTTAAAATTCCGTGATTTAAGCCCTATAGGCCTAAGTGCTACAGGTCTGTTCCTAGGCTTACAATTTTTGTGGTCTGTATGTGCGTGCGTGCGCACCCCCCTCTTCTCTCGCTCGCTCTGTCTGTGTGCGTACGTCTTCAGACACCGAAAATATGTACAAGTGAGTTGTCTGTTAGATATGTCAACAGACTACTGCGGAAATGGAGAGATTGTTCATTTGAAAACTAAAATTATAGATTTTGGTTAGGGTTAGTGATTTCTGTCCTTTTACAATATCATCGAGGGGTTGTTGTTGTCTCTTTTACTTTCCAAGAAGCAGTAGTGTAATTACTGTATGAGATTAGACTATTGATGTTATTCTATTAGTTTAAAGGTAGGACGCTAGTTGCACTTAGGCTACTTAATGTTCACCAAATCAGCACCTAAAACGTTCATAAATGAAATACAAAATCACTTCTTAAGTCTTTTGCGAATACTTAATAAATTATTTCATGCACGGCAACTGTACACTAAAAACACTTTTAATATTTGAATTTAAAAGTAGTTTTATAAAACGTGCTGGCAAGAGTCCCTTTTAATACATAACTCTGCAGTCTGAATGCACTTGAAAGGTCTAGATACATGACAGGCGATGAGGCTTAAGTTTATAGATCTACGTTATGAATGATTTAATTAGAAATCAACCCTCTATTTGATTTTACCAAGTTAACAAAATACATTTGAGAGAGATTTCCCACGTGCTCATCCTCCTCATCCTCTTCTTCCTACAAAACTGCCCCAGTAGCCTATAGTCTGTATCATGGCAGCCACATATATGATCGCAATTGTAAATGCATTGGATCTGTTAAGTTGTCAGCCAAAACAGCAATAACTGCAGGGTCCTTTAAAATGACCCACAATGCATGCTTTCCCGTTATATTTTGTTATTGTCTCCATGTTGTTGAGCTATGTTGTATTTCTTACTCATTTTCTGAAAATATTTCTGAAAAAAAAAAGAAATCTTACCAAATCTCAAATAATTTTTTACTATATTCAGAATTGTCTACTTTGATTACGCATGATTTTGATGTTTGACGGTATTTTCACGATATAGATATATTATTGGTGTCAAGGAGACAGTTTTGGGCATACTGGGGAAATTTGCGGTCATAGTTCTACACCTTGTATCTGACAGCTGTAGACACGATAAATAAGTTCATATTCTACCCTAATACGAACGATCTAGTTTAGGAAACATGGGTTATTCCATACGTGTTAATCCGTCGACTTTTTATAGCTTTTGTGACAGTAGCCTACTATGTTGAGCGATTTAAAGGTTTTCGTCCTATGGTTTCTTCTAGACAAATTCCCAGCGTCACCATTAATTAAAATGAAGTGATTCTACAAATAACAACATAAATGCATTTTTTGCAATACTGATGCATTCACCTGAAGTCAGTAATAACGGTACCAAAAAGTTTCCATCATATTATCGTTAAGGTGACGCATTAACCAAATGGCATAGCAATGGATTTTGACACGTTTTTTGCATCTGCACAGAAATGAGAATAGACTTTTAAATCCGGATGAAAAAGCCAAAAAAAGTAGGCAATGCTGTTAAATTTGTCAATGAAGTGGCCCTTTGAGGCAGCATAGTAATGCAGGAAAACGCCATAACCAGGATAAGGTAAGCCCTGACTGGCTCGACTCTCTCGCTACAGGATCGATAAAGTCTCAGCAGTGTCACCGCTGCTGTTACCCGTGTTTTTACCGTTGGTCCATTGATATTTGTGTGTTCAGTGAAGGGGCTGGGGGGGATTCAATCAATGCACTTGACCAAGGCTACAAAAATGAATTCAATCAAATTCTCGTCGCACGTTGTGCGCCATACTAAGAAGTTGTGACTAAATGTACTCAAGTACATTTCTCCAGACCAGCATCAGTGTAAGAATGGAAACTCTCAGGGCTTTCCTTCGTTAATAATAAAAAGAGAATCTAAGATGATATTTAATTTGTAACGTAAACTATTTGAAGGGTGATTATTTTATAATTGCTCATTAGTCTTGTATATTTATCGCTGTACCTTATGGCAAGGCCGCGGGAATTGTGGGGGGGTTCATTCTCCCATTACAAGGATCAGTTTCAAAAGCAATTTGTGAAACTGGATAGATTGTGTTTGTCATGACGTCACATTTCAGGCCATGCTATATAAATATCACCTCAAACCAGCTTCAGTGGCCAGTTGCAACTGGAAATGCAGAGTAGGCCTATATAAAGCAGAAGCCTGCAAATAACTTCGGAACGTGCAGGACAACATCTATTATGTTTTTGCCAACTGTCAATAAATTGAAGTGAAACTGCACTTTAATCTCCATCACACTTTTTAAAAATTTTAAGGTTGATCTTACATCAGTAGGGTGCAATACGTTGCTATAATGCAGGTAGGTATAGCAGGCATAACTTTATTTTGCACACGAGTCCAGACCGTCCAGCGTACTGTAAAACTGCCTTTTAGTAGGATCAGCGGACGTAATTAAAGCCAGTAATTGCAGATTAGAGGTTTTGGGTCATTGGGGTTATTTGATAGAAGGCCGTTTTAAATGACGGGTAATTATTTAACATCACACGTATGGCGCAGGTTTTTCACCTGGGTTTAAAACCCAGACCTCAATTTTAGAAACCACTGCAAGCATTTGGAAGCTACACCAACTTTTTTCCCTCACTGTATGATGAATCATGGCAATGGCCCTCTGTGATTGATCGTTTTCCCTCTGCATAAGCGTGGCGTTGTTGAACGTTTAAGTTAATGTTGCTTCTGAAACAAGTTATCGCAGCACGGGGTAACCTAGCGGGTCAGAGGGTTCTCAATACAGCGAGTCCCATGGCCCGTATGCTTGTTTAGAAAAGCAAATCGATTAATAGGCATAGTCTATACAAGGTCGAAGTTATAGTCCACCGCTCGCTGTTTACGAAAATGACATTTTTGGGTGGAAAGAGATTGTATCTTTTAGACAATATTTGAATAATTTAAACACACGAGTTTATCATAATGTTAATAATTAGTAGCCTACGTTCCATAATTAAATGAAACACATGCTTTAAAATAAGGCTATAAGAAATAGAAAATATTGCAGCCTACTTCGGTTCTCTAATGCCCTTGCATTTTTGCTCTTTATTTGACACCGTAACTGGGCCTTTCAAATTAATTGAATCTTCTCAACTCAAATAACGTTAACAAATAATAAAAAGTTTCTAAGCCTGTTCTGTTCGGCGAAATATAATTTCCCTTCTTTAAATTCAGCTAATTGTCCAGCATTAAATGCAAAACACCAGGCGCATTTAAATCGGCAATGCAAAATTAATAAAGGGGAGCGAGCGGTAACGAGGGGGTGTCCTGTCTTTTGAAGCACAACGGAGGGAGAAAGTGCGCCAAATTTGTTTGCAGCGGATCAAGGCTCACCGCCTTCACTGCACTTTCTTTATCTTAATTCCAACTTGAAAAGATATAATTATCTAGTTTGAACAGGGCTGCTATCAAATCCTTCTTTAGGCAGGGTAGGGAACAGCTCGAGTGGATTGTGGGCTCTGAGCCGCTCGGTGTTGCCCGAGATAGGAGTAATGAAGTTGTGGAGTCCGGAGATACAAAGGGCATTAACCTCATTAGCATGAAACCTTTTCTTCTAACTATTGTGGGACCCTTTCAGCCTTCTAATCCCTCTATTTCAAAGCTGGGTTTGTAATAAAGCTTTTAGGGGTTTTTCAAAGCTAATAGTATTCTCCGCAGATTTTTTTTTATTACCGTTATAGGCCTAGCCACATACTGTTCAAAAATCCCTTTATATAGCCTAGTATGTTTATGTATAGCCCAATGAAAAATTTAGCCTTTATCAAACTACGATTAAAAGTTTTGGGGACAACACTAAAACGCTCAGCATGGTCTTGCTTGGGATTTCGGAATATTTCGTCTCGTTAGCTAAATAAAATAGCTAATAGCCTACTACTAATGCAATTTTATTTTTAAAACGACGATTAGGCTATTTTGGGATAATGTTTTAAATGGATGAAAAATACAAGTTAGGCTAATAGATGAATTGACGTGTTTCACATACAAATATAGAATTCATATTTGCATTCTATAGCCTATTATTCATAGTAGGCTAGTGCCTATAATAAAAACAAGAACGGAGGACGAAAGGCTAGATACATTCCAGCCGTTGCTGCCGACAAGATTTTAAACAAAGCTCCTATTTTGCGGCACATTGCAAACCTTCTCTTATCGCGTTGAGAGAGGTAGTCAGATTGTACTAAATTATGTCCAACCAGGCCCCCTTGGATCCACGGATTAACAGATTAAAGTGGACCACTGTTCAATGCATCCCCTTTCCCCCACATATTACTCGTATGATAATTGCCTAAACTGATTTGCACTTTCACAAAAGCTCGCAGGACTCTTTGTAGCTTGAACAGACCAGACGCTGCTCTTCTACCAATGGAAATAAAACTGGTTAATGCCAGTCTATCAGACTGAGCGGCAAATGAGGCGAGAAAAAACAAGCACTGTGGAAAAACCGAGCTCAAGACCGTTGTAAGCATTCTATTTGTGTTACATTTTAACCAGTCCATTTCCCCGTTACATTCTTTATACACTCAGATTAATTAGACAGCTGGTGGAATATTCCATTGATAAAATAGTGATAATTACGATACCTCGCCTGTTTGTCCTGAAGGACAATGAGCAAGGGACCGAATCGAAAGAACACCAACTGCCAGTGCAACACATACAATACTGTCCAATAATACTTTTCTAAAAAAGGATGCATCCTAAACCATTCACTATACCGGACAAAAGTTTCATTTTGGCCTCTTTTTGTAAAACAAAAAGGCTGTAATTTTATTCTGAGCAACATATTGATAAAACTTTATTGACAAAATATTGACAATTACATACTTCTTGGAAGTATACTTTGTGTTAAAATTGTAGCAAACTTAACACAAACACAAAATTATTTACATTCTTGTAAAAGACGATTTAACATAAACATTAGCTTTTAGTATCTCTATACATGGAATACGCTCAGTGCTTGAAGTTTTGCTGCCTAGGCGGCCGTCAATTCTTGCATTAATCCTTCGAGGCAACTCTTTAGAGGAGGGGCGAGTCCCGATCATATATTCGCACCAAGATTACGGAGTCATGGTAAAGCTTAATTTTTAAGGAATGTCATGGAGAATTTTTTCATTAGAATTACTTTTGTACGTGGTAAACTTGAATAAAGTTTTTATAATCGGTTTTTTTTATAAACTTTTTTTTAAAAACACTATAACGCAGCACTGCTACTTCATATTGTTTTCACAATCACTTTAACACGAGAATCATAAATTCAAAGACTGCACACTGTTGTAAAAAAGGAAGAAGCACACAACATTTCTCAGATTAAAAATAGAATCAAATCAAATTTACTTTGAAAAAAGAAGGTCAAATTAATTAATGAACCTACCAAAAAAAAATGCATTGCTCTACCATGCAATTCAAGTTTTACAAAAACAGTTGTAGCTATATTTTGGTATCTTGATGTGGAAGGTTCACGTCTTGAAAAAATAAAACGAGAGGAAAAAAACCTCAGAAGTGCAAATGTCCTAGCGCATTTGAGCTATATTTTGTGATAGTTGTGAGGAGGTCGCGCGGGTAGTGTGGTGATGGGGGGCGGGGGGCTGCATGTAATACCTGTCAATCACCTTGCCTTGGCAACGTGAAAATTATTGACAGTTCCCTTGTAGTGACAGCAGTGCCACCAACAGGATCTCTCACCCTCAAGCTGTCGATCTCGAAGAATCAAAATGTGATATTGGCTTTACCCTCTCCCTCTGTCAGTACACAGCATCCTTATCCGTGACATCCTTCAAGCCACGCCGCTGTCCCGGGTTCAAACAGTATAAGTCTTTTAATCGTCTGAGGTGACGTCAATTTCCTCAGGGCTTCCTTGTTTTGTGGCCATTCTCCATCGGTTTATGTGATGAGTTCCTTTCTTTTTCTGTTGTGAATCCGAACCTTCCTCCTCCAGTTTCTGGCGCTTGAACTTCGTCCTTCGATTCTGAAACCAAACTTTTACCTGTGGCGAGGAAAAATGAAAATAATCAGCGTAAAGTACACAAAGGCTTTTCGTTGGCCTCTGAATAAAACAATTAAACAAAGAGAGTTGGCCTAACAGAAGGTATCACTAACGGGCCTTAAAGAATAGCTAGGGCTAGACGGACAAAGAACTGCCAGGTATCTCACAGTCAATCTAGTCGCGAGAGCATTGGCCGACTTTCATTTAGTGTCCTCCTCGGTCGGCATAAATTAAAACAACTAATAATTGAAATGAGGTAGGCTATTAAATACATATTACTGATAAGTGAGGATGAGATTGGGGAAGGGAAGACTGGCTGGCGTGGCTTTCCTTTTAAAGTGCACCTGACCTGTTTACGAACGACAGGTTGCATCATCACGATCATGCCCTGCTGCTACTTCAAACTCAAACTCAACTGTTGAGCGAGAATGGACTCAGTACAATAGAAGCAGCATGTGAGTGTATAATAGTGTGATACCACCAGTGTAACTTCACCGACTTGTCGCTTATTATCACGGATCACTGTGTTAGCTGGCCTATTTACAATTCACCCCCACATTATTACATCCCCGTATAAAACCTTTTATATTAGCACACATTGGTAAAGTTAAGTCTTTAGCTTAATTCATCACCTTTATCATTCATATCATCCGTAAAGCTCACAGCTGACAACTTGGCAAGTGAGGCACATTTAATGTGCTTTCAGAGAGCTAATTGAAGCATTGAAGTGGCTCGTAGTCCATTTCTCTCTCTTGCTCTTCTGAAAGGCGGCGTTTAGAAAAGGGCCGGTGCTGTCACCGGGACAATAGACTCGACCGGGCCACTGAACGATACGCGCAAATACGATCTTAAATATGGTCAGGGAAATTCATAGAATCCGCCTCATTATTGTAAGTGTCCATTTAAAACGGTTAACTGGTTAATAGTCAAACATTTTGCACAAGAGCCCTCTGCCTAAAAAGGAATTGCTCAACCTCACCAAACATCGGGGTGAATTGGAAATGGTGGATTGAACTCACTTCAAACCACTGCGCTTTTAGAACAATGCCCTTTACGCATGGAATTCCCAACAAAACCCAAACGCTAAAAAGCACAGCAGCATTTTCTGTTTGAAATCAAAAAGTCGCCACATCTGTGCAAATAAAAAACATATTGTGCAAGGCCACTTATGACTAACGCCAATACTCATTGCTACTACATATATGTAAATATGCAATCAAAGAGAGCGATTAAACGTTAGAAAATATTTAAATAAAGCATTTAAATTTTAAAAGCTTTTATTGTTTATTAAATCATTCAGAACTGCGTTTTTGTTGCGCAAACATTGTCTATGTGTTTATATTTAAGGTGTAGTCAAACCATAATATGTAACCGTTTCAAAGACGAGCCTACTGATTTCAATAGTTATTTAGGCCGTATTATATCCACAGAACCATGCGCACATTCACATATGGCTGTACACGCTAATGAAGACAGGTAAACTTCATCTTACCTGAGTTTCTGTGAGGTTAAGGGTGTGAGCGAGCTGTTTTCGTTCCGCGCCGACGACGTAATGATTTTTTTCGAAAGCATGTTCAAGCCGTAGTAGCTGTGATGGTGAAAAAGCTGTACGAATCCTTTTGGGCTTTCTTGCCAGTGCATTGTGCAATAGGAAGCTTTCAGGACACGTTTCGTTTCCTGTAATGAAAATGGTGAAAATTAAAACCCATCGTCTCCCATAAAATAAGCAGCCTATCCTTTATCGGTGTTAGACTTTGTTCAATTTGTTCTCACCTATTAATTGGGCCTTACATTTTAAAACATTATATAGCATCCAACATCTTACTAAAATATAGTCTACAATAATATCACAATTAACCGGTCATGCCAAACAGAAATAGATATATATATATATAAATATTTTTTTTCTGTTATCTTTTTTTATAGTTACTTGCCAATAGCGATAATATTTCCTGTAGCTAAGTAAACTTTTGTTGCCAATTCAAATCTGAGACTAAATAATGTTAATTTACAGGTAATCGTTCAAAATATGATGCCTACAATATTATTTTCCTATATTTGTAAATAAAACACACGGAGATACAACACGGCTATTTTTATTTCACAACTGAAATGGCTTTGAGTAGCCTATCTTTACCAGTGGTAAATAAAGGTTTTCATTGCGAGGATTTCGGTTAGAAACTGGGATGACAAATGTTTTCCTATACTGAATAATATAAAAAAGAGCCATAATTTTTTGCTTTAACGTGTGTTATTTAGCTGAGAGTGTGATGTATGTAATAATACGATAGTATCACACTTATTAACGTTTATGAATATTAGCTTCTTTTTTAAGGTGACTTTTACAACATTAAGGACCCAGGCAAAGCACTTTCAGATAAATGCGAAATTCGAGAAAATTACCAGGAAAACATTTCGGTTAGAAACTGGGATGACAAATGTTTTCCTATACTGAATAATATAAAAAAGAGCCATAATTTTTTGCTTTAACGTGTGTTATTTAGCTGAGAGTGTGATGTATGTAATAATACGATAGTATCACACTTATTAACGTTTATGAATATTAGCTTCTTTTTTTAAGGTCACTTTTACAACATTAAGGACCCAGGCAAAGCACTTTCAGATAAATGCGAAATTCGAGAAAATTACCAGGAAAAAAAAACAGTCGAACGGAAATTAAACTTCTGTTCTATTGATAAATTATTTATTTGCTCTTAAGTTTTTTTTCTGGTAATGTGAATGCGTATTATTTGTAATAAAAGTTTTTCATATATATTTGACGACACAACAATCGATTATTATTATGTTGATTCTTTTAAAAGGCGATGTAACACGTTTACGCTAAATAAATATGTAAGCCTGTTAAAATAATTAATTTAATATAATAAACATCAAATACAAAAGTTATAAATACTTTACTTATGAGTTTTAAACCAGCTTTGTGTGTATATATATATATGGTATAATGCCAGGTTCCTTTCTTCCAGCAATTTACTGATAACCGTTGTATAATGTCAGTAGGCTAATTCACAGCATTAGCCTATTATTTCGATACAATAAAATGATTATAAACTTTTTTCGATAGCATTAATTTCAGCATTTTTAATTTCTAGCACAAAAGTGGCATTTAGCTAATTATCAATGAAACACTGCAATGTCCTTGGGCCGTGTGGCCTTTTTTTTTCTCTGGACGACTGGTCAAAACAACTGGCGAATAAAATATTTTGCTGGAACTTACCTTGAAATCTGTGACCCAAGTATCTATATCTATGTATCAACCACGGGTAAAAAGTTGAAGGGTCCCTTTGCTGGCTTGCGAAAAGAGGGTGCGGACTGTGCGAGGACGACAGTGGGTGAGCAGCCAAAGCGTGAGGAGGTGGTACTGAATGGACTGGGACGGCGGAGTTGGGAGGATGTGAAACAGCCTCAGCGAACATCAAGTCCGGGTTTGAGTAGACGCCCCTGCCGCTGGAATGAAAGCCGTTTAAAAATGGGTTCATCTGGCTTGAGTTTGCATAGCTGAGAGCCGCTGGTCGTATGGGCTCCTCGGATCTCGACGCTGGCAAAGGATTATCCTTCGCTACCAAAGACTCTATGGTAAAACACCTCTTCGGTGTGGGCTGAAACATGGTTCACCAGTCAAGATTCCCCAGTTTAAGTGAAAACGGTACACGCGTTAGCACTAAAAAATACTCCACACCCAAGACCAAAGTTTTGTCAGCAAGTTAGTGGCGGCTAAAGAAAGGGTAAAAAATCTGTCAAAAGCACACAGCTCAACACATCGTGAGAGAGGTGGCCGACTTCTCCAGACAATCCATGAATGTGATCGGTTCCTCACCAGTTGTGCTAGCGATTTGTTAGTTCATGAGCCTAATTAGCTCTGGAGTCACATAAACAGTTTCCTCTGAAGCCTGTAATGGCTTGGTGATTGGTCGCTGCCGCTCGCCTTAAGGTTGAGGGAAGAGTCTTTAAGTGCGTCAATACGAACGAGCACGGAGAGGCGGATTCAAGCGAAACGGAACGGATTCGCCCAGAAACAGAGCTGTGGAGCAATTTACATACGCAGCTGATCCCATTGAGAGACTCAAGGTACTTCAGCATGTATTTGTGTTGCACACAAGGCATAACGACGCTTTTACACGCTGTTACTACAGCACCTCAGTGCTTAATCAATGCACGTTTAGATGTATAACTACACAACATGCTGATTTGTACTCGACTACAAAAGTACAATTTCAGAGTGTCGTTTAAAAAAAATGACAGTAATCAGTGAAACACTGTCAGGAAATAATCAGTTTAAATGACAATCTCTGTGTATCAAACTTTTGAAGGTTCTCCTTTTCTGGATGGTCGGTGCGCCTGCTAACGCCCACCTCTGTATTGTATCTCCACGTTTTCATTTTCTCCGATGGGTTTGTGATTAGTTTAAGGATGAGAGACTCCCTTTCTCTATTGGCCATGAGACAAGGATGAGGCTTATTAGACACAGACAATATTTTCAGCTCTGTTTGTTTGTCGTATGACTACAAGAGCCTACCCTCTAACTACTACATTAAATTAGCTGAGTTCAATCCCATTATGGGTTACTAATGTGCATACTGCATCTCAAAAGTTCAGGTATGCACAGTTGCTCTTGGGTTTTAGTGTCTGAATTTGCAGGGTGTGAGGTAGTTCGGTGATAGGCTATTTTAAAAAGGTTTTATATTCTTTTTACTTTTACATACTTTCAGATTCATCTCATACAGCACTACAATTCCTTAACATACACCACGCAATTATTGGTTGCAAATGAAAACAATTTTGTCGGACATGTAGCCTACAAATAAAATGGAAACTGCAGAAATTTCAGTTAGCCTAAATTTCCACCATTAAATCTATTAGTAAAATACATACATAAATCAATCCATAAAATCTATTAGTCTAATTTGTGCATGAGACACAAGCACGCGTTTTATGTCATTTTAAAATCCAAGTGTGTTTTATGGCACTGCAGTGAACGCTTATGTGCAACATGAGGAAAAATAATTGAAATGTTTACAAAAGAGGTCCACATTTATTACGTTCATTGTTCACTTGAATAATTTTGCCCATAGCTCTCAACACCCCACATTTGTTAAAATAAATGAACAATATATCAGCTGTTGGTTTAACGTACGAAGGCAGCATGACAATAGGTATAGGCTAAGTGGTGTACATTATTCAGTTGCATACTGCATTGCATTAAACGGAGGAATTCGTTTTAGATATTATCCTTTCCATTAGCTTTTCTTGTGTTAACGCGAAGTGAGTTATGCAGTCTTTAATTATGATTATGATAGATTATTATTAATAAATCAGAATATATACAGGCATATTTATTATTATTATTATGTCGGTCTATTTTGATTGCGTCTAAATTAATATAAATCCACCGTAGTAAAAACGGACTATCGGATTCAAATACTAGCCTACTTGTTTTGTTTCTATAAACCTGCCACAACCCTTGCTCAGATATTCAAGTGATTTCTTGATTCCAGAAATAATCCTGGATTTGTATGCAAGTATGATAGACATACATTAACGATGATCAATTCAATATTTAATTCGTACGAGGCTGTTTCTTGTATGTGGAGTTAAGGTCACTCAGTTTTTGCTCGTCTGCTCTTCCGTGCGGTAAATGCCTCGAAGTAGGCTACTTTACGTGCTACATTTTAAATGGCCTATTTGTGATTGCGCTTTTGGTAGCCTAAACTTTTGCACTTAAAATAGCTGCTGTGTACACCACACTTTTTCTTTAACTTCCATTTTTTTCGTCCACATATAAACAAGCCACTAGGCTACATTACGTTTTTTAAGCTATATGAAGTAATCGTTTGGTGAAACGAAATAAACCACTCTCGTTTTTTTATATGTATAAAAAGGGAACAAAATAAATTAGTCATTTTTACACTTGTCTGACTTTTGTGCATTTGCTAAATAAGGCAGATGCTATTAAAATCAATTGAGATATTTTGGATTATTATTTTTGATCTAAAGAGCAAAATATGGAGCACACTGAGGATCTGCTGCTCTTCGAAGGGGGTCAGAGTGCTCTTCGATCTGCGCATTGAAGTGTAAGGATAGTGCGACACCAACTGGTACTTTTACAAAATGCACTTTCCGCCAATTGCTGGACGTGCACAGAAATGAAAAGCACGATTACTGTTTGGCTGTCTACATTGCTAATTACCTTTTTTTTTCTCCGTGAAATGACTGTACAGCACATTTACTGTTAGGGCATGTTTGTTACGTTTTTTGGTGTCATTCGACATCGACATCGAAAGACTTCAACATTTATGGTCCATGATACCACCTGCAGTTAAGTGATATTTCTATAGTCTCCCGTGGACAAAGAATGACGAGCTCATGACAAGCTTTGTCTGTATGAATCCCGCCATTAATTTCACTTGATAAACTCAACCCGCAGTGTAATGTAAACATTTGCATCACTTTGCGGACCCACAAACTAAACACATTAATAGATAGACTGCGAAATGTTAATACAAGCCCAAGAAACAACAACAACATCAATAATAATAAATGATCAGTTCGTGCTTTACAGGTCTCACCATTTTCACTTTTCATGTTTACGGGGTTAGTCTATATGTTTTCAATTGATAACTGTCTCGAAATTAAGGTTCTTTAGGAAATTAAAGTAGCCTACATCGTTCATTTGCACAAGCTATCAAAAGCACTAACACTTGATCGATACCAGCATATATCGGTTTAGTGATTTTTCTTCGGTTTAAAAATTAAAAGACAAAATGGTTTAAAAGTCGCCTGTGAGGTAGTCCTGGAATCAGAAGACAAAAGCGCATTGAGCTTTATTCGACTATTTATTTGATCCATCCTTCAAAAAATGTGTCGGATACGCAATAATTAAGTGGATGGCTTTTGAAAAGCTGTTATGAAATGTAACTGACGCCCATGAACAGCTTTTCGAAGAGCTTTGCAATAGAAATGTCAACTGAATTATGTTATATCGTCAAACTGCAGGATTCACAATCATGTATTCAGTGTGCAAGGCCTATCAATTTCAATACAAGAAATTACCTTTCAAAGCTGTGCTTTTCACTCCACGCAATAACTTGCAAGCACAAAGGCTTTGCGCAGACCTATCGAAAGGAATTATTCTGGTATCTATAAAAGTCTTTCTACTAGTATGCCAGCATACTGACAAAACAATACGCAGTTTTTGTTTTTCTAATTAGGCCTATTTGCATTTTGCTTTTGAATTCAATAATTGTATTCCCACTTAAAGCGCAATAATTGTAGGCTATGAGCCAGCCCGTAGGAAACTAATTCAGAAATTGCACTTGTTGCTACAAATATAAATAAAACACAATAAGTTTGTCCGATTGACGAAAACATTCGAATCCCGCATTGAAATTCGATTGCTTAAACTTAAACAAATTAACAGCCTACGAAATATGAGGTATGCTCTCATCTAAGAATGTCCAAGTCGACGAAGCATTTGACTTATCAGTTTTAATATATTTCTTACACCACATGTGCAAAATACACACACATAGGCTACAAGCCATACAAAATAATGTCGTAAAGTATTACGTAGGCTACAGTGCAACTTAAGAATTTACAAGAAACCATCACACTGTTCAACATTTTTGCTTTATTTAATGTTTGTCCTAACATCCCAGTTTTGAATGCCGTAGCGGCCGTCATTTTTATTTAGTTTGCTGTTATAATTAGTCAAACTCGACTGGTGCACCAGACACTCGTCGCCACCGTGCAGCGCCGGGTGTACCAACCTATCAGATTGCGCTACCAAAAATATATTTACTTTGTTTTAAGGGTAAGTTTAGGGTAAGGGTAGGTGTGGACGGGTATAGGGTAGGGGTAGGTATGGACATTAAAAAAAGCCTCAAACCACATGAATAAGATGCTGGTAGCACAATCTGATAGGTATAATTTCTCGCTATCGATTTGTGTATACCTATCTTTTTTACGGGAGGTAGCACAATCTGAGCTGGTAGCACAAATCCTTCAGAACACCGGATAATAATAACACTTGCTGCAGCAATATGTTCGAGAAGAATTAGGCTATTAACAATTAGGCTACATTTATATCTGCAAGACTACATTTATAAAATGTTTATAAATCAGGTATAAAACATTATTTCGAAATTAGAGTTGATAAATTCCAGTTAAATGACTGGACTAGACTGAAATATAGGACAACTGGGTGGCAGATGCTCAGATTAAGCGATACGTGCCGTTTAAAGGCATATATCCCATATTCACAAGCAGCATCCCTCCAGCTCGAGGTCGGCGGAGTTTACTCACGGTGACCCGTGGTCAAACTTCACAAAGTAGGTCTTAGCAAATATAGGGGTCTAATCTAGTTTGGGAGTTCATAACCTCTTGCGTGGGAATTTGAGTCTCCAGTTGCGGGATTATTGGTCTTAATTGTGGATTTTCCACTAGAATGCAACAAAGACGGCTGACATAATTGTTTTTCTTCTAGTCTTTTCTGCATAATGATATAATGCAAGCAAAAGTTTATCACCCTCGCAGCGGGAAGAATCACGATTCAAAGAAGCCATTGCATGAAACTAAGCACTCGCATTGATGAGGTTTACCGAGGATTACCTCTTACCAACGTGTGCGTGTGGTCCTCCTACCTACCCCAGTTAGTTTAACCAAGAGCCAGTAAGTCTTTAGAAAAAGGCGTCGTACCACCTAAAACTTCCCTGAAAGAAATCCTAATCGAGTTTGAAACTGGATTATGCCATTGTTATTATTTTCTTGTAGAGATAAAATCTCGCTATAATGAAATGGCGGTATTGTTGTTAGAATTATCTGCATTTTTATTGTCATATTTGCCACCAAAGGGGAGGGATCACAAAAGATTGCAATGTTTATTTACTAAACCTTTTAATGTATCAATCAGGAGGACCAACAGCAGCGTATTAAATGCTACCGTTTTCTACTGACAACAGCATAAATGAATAGATTATAGGGATCCAATCAATTGTTTTTGGTTCATTTATGAAGAGAGACTTCTAAAGCTTCAGAAAACCTTGCTGAGATTTTGGTGACCCCTAGTGAGCAAAATAATCATCTACTGAGGCGTCTGAAAACTACTTAAATAACCACTGATTCTTATTCCAGACGGGTTCATTTGACACAAAATGATGCATGATACTGTCTTCTGCTGTATAAGAACTGAAATTATGGTAATTTAATGAGCAAACGACTTTATTAATAAAGTTTTTTTTCTTCATATTTCTAGAGGGCATACAACCACAGCATAAGCAGCAACTACAGCATGGACAGCTGTAAAGATAACCTGATGATTTCATCTCAAAACCTCACCACCACACATTCATGTTCTACAACATCTGCATCTCAAAGAAAAAAAAAACATCTACTTAATTTTGTGTGACCAATTTAATCCTCTAAGCATGCATAACAAAGGAATGAGCTACTTTTCAAATGTAAGTTTTTAAAAAGGGATGAAATATAAATTGCCATGTTTGAAAACCCATTGTAAGTGTTGTAATTCTATGGCAAAACTTTATGTATTTCATGTTAATGTAAGCAGTGATCTGTACTGATTAGAGAACACATCAAGGCTTAGTACAACATCAAGCAAAAAATTCTGATGCTTTAGCATTAGCGGCGGACAGTGGTCCAGCCATCATCATCCGTCTCGTTCTTGGTCCGGCGTGGGTTTTCCTTATCTTTGTCAGAGCGCCAGGTGCTCTTCTCACCGCCATCACGGTCCTGGTCACGTGGTCTGGGAGGAACCTCTCTTTCGTCCTTGCGCTCTTCCCGTCGGTCTTCACCACCACGACGCCATGAACCACCTTTGAGTTAAGAAATAGGATGTAAGAAACTGACCTCTTAAAAGGTACCCCAAGCATATTTCACTTGCTCAGCTTTGTCCAAGGGTCTTGGATTTTATACAGACACCTACCTACTGTCATGGATGCCACTTTAAACCAGAACTGCTCATCTTGTTTTGTTTGAAACAAAAACATCAATAACTTGGACATTATTGGATTCAACTGCAATTTTTAGACTTTGTGGCAATTAAGTGTTTGCAGCAGCATGGCTATGTTTGGAGGCATTTTGGACTGCTGTGGTATCATGCATTTGTAGTTGCCACTTGAGTTTGTTCTGTTAGATGTACTTCTGTGATTTAGTTTTGGTTAAGTACTTTAAGCAGTAAATACATTTACTGTTATAACTAGAGCCCGACCAAATATTATCGGCAGATATGAGCCTGTCGCAGATATATCAGTATCGGTGAATATGCTGCCGATATGATTTTTTTTTACAGAACATATAAAGCAGATTAAATGCTTCTGAATGGTGTAATTACTTAGTTTGTCCAGCAGAGCGAGAGTTTGCTCCATTGTTTGCTACTGGTGACTCAGGGTAAGTGTAGAGATGCGCGGATGAGCTCAAACTTTACCCGAGTCGGCTACTTCAAATAAATTATCCACCCGCCACCCACCCGCACCTATATTTGATCGTCACATTACAATGATTCTAATTCTTAGTTTTGCATGATGATATGATGAATGGATGGTTCATTTTTAACAGCAGATTCAGTGACGTTAGAGCTGATCTGCGCATCACTGCACACGTCTGTGGCGCATCACGGCTCCACGGCCACCGGAGCTGATTGTGCCTGCTCTATAGTCAATGCTGGTGTTTATACTGGCCGCGCCAAGGCCAGAACTCATGCTTATCACATCGGTCACATTTCCTAACTGGGTATCTACACTGGACACGAGCGGCACAACAAAATACAATAGAACCCATTATAATCAGTGATGGTGTCTTCACTGGATACGGCGAGACACGACAAATCCCGACAGCAAACTGAAGCCTCGTCCCATTTATGACATGCTGACACAAAGTTCAAATGATTTTCAATGGTCGCTTTGTTGTGTCCTGTTGCGGCGCAGACACTGTGTGTCAGCATAGTTTGTCAGTACAGTCAGTAACGTAGCAGATTGAAAAGTTAGTATCTTTCTGCAGTCCAATAGACAGCAGTGCGGTAGTGGTTTGAGTCTGTTGAATGGTGATTTAACGCTACGTTGTCACCTAGTTGGTGAGACTCAATGCTTTAAAGTAAATAAACAATGTCCCCATCTTTTACTCTCACAATGAGCTTATCATACTCGTTTGCTACATTAGTAGGGCCCTATGATTTCCACGATGCAGAAAACATGTTCTGCATGTTCATTTGATTACCAGAAAATACAAAGAATTTGTGAAAAAATATTATTCATTATTATTATTTATTCATTTTAGAGGTTTACATTTGGAAAAGCTGTGCTTCCTGCATAAATCTGCTCCTGTTGGACTGGCAGTAGCTTGCTTGCCCTACACCAGTGGTCGGCAACAGGCAGGCCACGGGCCAAAACTGGCCTGCCAGCAATAATATCTGGCCCGCGCCCGCAGCCAGATTATTTTGATAGCGGCTGGTTCTGAAATAGATCGGTCATGACAGCAACAGTTACTCACAATCAGAGTATGTGAGCGGAGCGGTGTGATTTTGACTGGAGCGAGGAGCGGATCTTTTAAAAGTCAGAGCGTCATGGTTTTCACTCGCTCCAAGAGTGCTCCACCACGAGTACAATTCGTGCCAACAGCCCGTAATATAACTGCATATTTAGCAAGAATTCACATGTTAAACATATTTAGCTAGCTTGATAAAGAAGGATCACTCAAATCAGAAAGAATGTGAAGCTATGATGACGGCAATGGACATGAGCGGGAAGTTATAGTTCTCAAGGAATTAGTCTGTTCATTCTAGATACTGAATATTTTCAGCTGAAAGCATGATTTAAACAAGTACTACAACACTTATTCACACGCAATCGCTCTCTCAATAATGCATTCAAACAAATGTAATCTTACAGTGCTACTTCATCTGTATCCGATTTAGAATGAGCAGAAATCTGTAAGAAATGCATCGATCAGTAGGTAAAATAACTGACGAAAACGTACTGTTATTTTCATCACAAACAAAATTTGCACTGCAAAAAGCAGCGATTATTACCTTTTAATGCTGACAACCATGTTATTAGCTTGTCATGTGGTAGGAAAAATGTTTGAACACTATGTTCTAATAAGCCACTTTCAAACATACTGAAATATTTTAGCCGTGGAGCGGTGTTTCTGAGATTAGTGAGCGCGGAGTGGATCAGAAGCGGGAAATGGTGAACATGGAGTGGAGTGATTATTAAACGCTCGGGAGCGCGAAGGGGAAATTGTTGCCTCTTCACTCCGCTCACATACTCTGCCGGACATCCACACAAATGTGGCTTTTTGTTAATGACTGTCCTACTACAGGATTTAACACAGAGTAACAGCTCACTACCAGTTACAAAATACACTGTAACAGTCTGTCACAGGCAATTATAGTTGCATTTTTCATCAATTAATTTCTTAAATTATCCTTTGACTATGTTCTGGCCTGCCATCTAGTGGCGAATTTTATTTTTGGCCTGATGCCAAACTTACTTGACCCCTGCCCTACACAATTTCAATGTATACAATTCAAGTTATACATGTTTTATTCTATTTGTGTCATTTAAGATTTATAATAAGTGAAGTTCACTGTTAAGTGCACTGATGTCAGACCCATTTTGAATAATAAAGTTTGTTAAATTGTTAAATACCCTGCCTCCATTACATAGGACTATGTTTGTCACATCATTACAAGTGTTTGATCACCACATTTGAGTATCATGTGTTTATGTATATACAAAAAATGTGTTTATGTATATATATTCTGTTTATGTATATACGATAATTCTATATACAGTACCAGTCAAAAGTTTAGACACACGAACGGGAAGTGTGTGCAAACTTTTGTCTATAGTGTACTAGGGCTGTGCGATATGGACAAAAAAAAACTATCGCGATTTCTTTGATCAATTTTGCGATTTCGATTTTAATCACGATTTTGACACACACAGACATGCTTTACAGTCATTAATGCATTCAGTGTGAATTTAAAACATTTCCAAAAGAAAACCAAAAAAAGCTTTGTGGCATTGCCTCAGATGTTGAACTAGATTTGTTGCGCCAAGTTCACACGTACTCCGTCTGCAGTGTGTATACAGTATGTGTATGCGGTGCAGAAGCAGCATGGACTCATTTTGCTTTCACACAGGATGCAGTTTGCGGTCTGCTCCTGATCCGCTGCTGTTTACCACAAACACAACATTTATCCATTATTTTGATTTCAAATCCAAACGTTGTTTCTGAAAATGCTTTTTCAGCATTGTGATTCTCTTTTATCACAGTACAGTAATACAATCTTTCATAGACATATTCACGTTTAAACTCAATAAATATAACTTTGTTTAACTACCACCAGGAGTGCCATCTATTATTGCCTTGTTTATCTAAAAGTGCACTTTTCCTTGTTTTAAATCTAGCCAAAAAGCCATGTGTTGACTGTGAAACAGTAGACTTGAATTATATGCATTTATGGTGTAATTACTAAATTTCCGTGTCAATCCATGTAAATTTTTACCGCGAATAATGCGCTGTCACTTTCTTTCAGCGCGTGCAACACAGCAGAAATAGATTATGTGCGGAAACGTTTGCAGCAAGACTGCTGCAGACGCACCGCTCCTGGAGCGCACTGCCGGACCGCAATCGCGTGCAGTGTGAACGCTCTGATCTGATGAGCATTCTGCGGGAGATCAAGGGCGCAGAAAATTGTGCTATAAAGCGATTTAGAAATCTCGCAAGCTCAAATCACGATTTTATGACGATTTCGATTAATCGCACAGCCCTATAGTGTACCATAATATAGCCTACACACAAAGAATATCTGCCGATATATCGATAGCAGTCTTTTTTACTCCCTAATATCGGTATCGGCCCCCAAAAAACCCATATCGGTCGGGCTCTAGTTATAACTTCTATTATTAACTCCAGGCACTCATGACCCCACACTACAAAACAGCTTTATCTGGGCCACTGATACAGTACCTTCATCTCAAACAAGTGTACATTTTAATCAAATCTGTCAAAAGGCTCTATATGTGCAAACTTAAAATGAGTGAAAATATTATGACTACATTGAAGATGTGCAAGGCAGATCATGAGACTAACCTTCATCATGGGCTCTGAGGTCACGATCGCGGTCTCGGTCATCTCTGCGGTCCCTCATGTCACGGCGTTCATGACGATCATCATGGTCAAAGTCTTCACGACGAGAGTCACGCCAGCTGCTCTGCTCCTCAGCACCACCTCTTCTCCAGCCACCCCCTTCTTCCCTGCACACACATTCACTTTAAACTTACTGCCAACTGGATGAGCCTAGATTTCCAGAAAATAGTAAATGGGTGGATCTTAAGATCTGAAAAAGTAAGGTATGGAACCTGTTTTATAAAATATTTTATTCAATTACACAGTCCTAAGGACCACAAGGACTTAATACTGCTTTTAAGCAAAACAATCACCGTTTAAAGAAAAAAAAAAAAAAAACATTATATTCCAATATTAAATATATTAAAAAAAATCAGGGGGAAAAAATGTAATGCATGTCTATTCTTTACTTCTCCCTACTTTCAAATGCTAATTCAAAAAGAAGCAAAACATGCACTCATACAACCCTCTACAACCGATTATAATCTAGAAAATGACAAACATTATAATTCATCAGAAGTACATCATAAGCAATTGCATGGCATAAATGTGCAGAATTTTAACTGCTCTGAAACCACAAGCTTGTAGAATATGCAACAGTGTCAGACAAAACTTTTATTTTTCATAGAGTAAATTGCTATATTTTTACCTGGGAGGGCGGCGATCTCTAAATCGATCTCCCTCATGACCATCATCTCCCTCACGCTCACCATCATCATGGCCAGTTTCACGAGCAGGTCCCCAGCTTTCTTCCCGAGCCTTCTCTCGCTCTCTCCATCCACCTACAAAAGGTTACATGGAGCAATTACATGAGTTGAAAAAACAGACTTTAATTATATGCATTTATGGTGTAATTACTAAATTTCCGTGTCAATCCATGTAAATTTTTACCGCGAATAATGCGCTGTCACTTTCTTTCAGCGCGTGCAACACAGCAGAAATAGATTATGTGCGGAAACGTTTGCAGCAAGACTGCTGCAGACGCACCGCTCCTGGAGCGCACTGCCGGACCGCAATCGCGTGCAGTGTGAACGCTCTGATCTGATGAGCATTCTGCGGGAGATCAAGGGCGCAGAAAATTGTGCTATAAAGCGATTTAGAAATCTCGCAAGCTCAAATCACGATTTTATGACGATTTCGATTAATCGCACAGCCCTATAGTGTACCATAATATAGCCTACACACAAAGAATATCTGCCGATATATCGATAGCAGTCTTTTTTACTCCCTAATATCGGTATCGGCCCCCAAAAAACCCATATCGGTCGGGCTCTAGTTATAACTTCTATTATTAACTCCAGGCACTCATGACCCCACACTACAAAACAGCTTTATCTGGGCCACTGATACAGTACCTTCATCTCAAACAAGTGTACATTTTAATCAAATCTGTCAAAAGGCTCTATATGTGCAAACTTAAAATGAGTGAAAATATTATGACTACATTGAAGATGTGCAAGGCAGATCATGAGACTAACCTTCATCATGGGCTCTGAGGTCACGATCGCGGTCTCGGTCATCTCTGCGGTCCCTCATGTCACGGCGTTCATGACGATCATCATGGTCAAAGTCTTCACGACGAGAGTCACGCCAGCTGCTCTGCTCCTCAGCACCACCTCTTCTCCAGCCACCCCCTTCTTCCCTGCACACACATTCACTTTAAACTTACTGCCAACTGGATGAGCCTAGATTTCCAGCAAATAGTAAATGGGTGGATCTTAAGATCTGAAAAAGTAAGGTATGGAACCTGTTTTATAAAATATTTTATTCAATTACACAGTCCTAAGGACCACAAGGACTTAATACTGCTTTTAAGCAAAAACAATCACCGTTTAAAGAAAAAAAAAAAAAAAACACATTATATTCCAATATTAAATATATAAAAAAAATCAGGGGGAAAAAATGTAATGCATGTCTATTCTTTACTTCTCCCTACTTTCAAATGCTAATTCAAAAAGAAGCAAAACATGCACTCATACAACCCTCTACAACCGATTATAATCTAGAAAATAATAGGGATGCACGATATATCGGCCACCATATCGGTATCGCCATCCTGGTAAGTTATCAGGAAAGCACCGTCCGCGTTTAAATCGGATGTAAGACTATGTTTTATTTATTTTAACAAGGAGGGGATGTAAGTGTAGTCAGTTTGTCTGTTTGACAATCTTATTTTGCACTGCAGCAATAAAATTGAAGTGAGATAAACTGAGAAATGTTTATTTTTAGTTAAAACAGATGTTGCCAAAGTTTTCCTTTGGGGACATAATCTGAAGTTGGAAAAAGATAATAAATTACAATATCTCACAGAATATCGCAAGATATTGTATCGTGGCACGTATCGTGATAATATCGTATCGTGAGGCCTCTGGTGATTGCCACCCCTAGAACTGACTATAGTTACCAAAAACCAACTTTCCACTGATCAAATACAATATAAAGGGGTCATATTTTTGTTCCCTCTGAGGTTCTCAGACATTAGTGAATGATTTCCAACAACTACAGTAATTAATTTTTTCACCTCTTATTTTCCAACCATCTTTCCTCTGACCTCTGGAATAAAACGGGTTTAAGACCAAATACATTTCTCCTATGAAATGACACTTTGCTGCACTTAAGAACGAGCTGTGGGTTTAAACTGTCCCATGCTTCAATAACAGATGATAGCATCACATTGCTTCATGACAGGAAAATTAGATTCCTCATGATATGAACCCTTTAAAACACATATTTAGCAACATGCCCTCTGCAAGAAAAGAAACAGAAATACCACATGAGCTTGCACCTGGTCTCCCAAGAGGTTTCCAGGGTTTAGAGTCATCTCCATGACGTGGGCCAGAGTCATCCATACCCCTACGGCCTCCCCTCTCATCATCCCCTCCTCTTCTGGGGCCCCAGTCATCATCTGCCCCACGTCGAGGCCCCCTGGGTTCATCCATGCCTCTACGGGGTCCACGGTCATCATCAAAGCCTCTTCTTGGGCCACGGTCATCATCACCTCGTCTGGGGCCACGGTCATCGTCCATTCCACGCCTTGGTCCGCGGTCCTCATCAGCTTTTCGGTTACCTCGGTCATCGTCAACGCCCCTCCTGGGCCCACGGTCATCATCAAATCCCCGTCTGGGTCCACGGTCATCGTCACCTCCTCGGCGCGGACCTCGTTCATCATCAAAGCCACGGCGGAGTCCTCTGTCATCTGAACCACCACGACTAGAACTTTCTCCTCCTCTCCGGAAGGGCATTTCACGGTCACGGTCTTCTCGATCATTGTCTTCACGGCCTTCACGCCCCTCCTGACGCCACTCCCTGGGAGGAAAAAAAAAGATAATGAATCACAATTCTCTGCATCCGTTTTTAATCTTTGTCCTTACGCATCAGGTTATCAATTTATGTGAAAACTCTTACCGGTCACCAACAGGACGTCGCCAGTCTGAATCGCCCTCACCACGCTTCCTCCAGCCTCCTTCTTCCTGTTCACCCCAGTCCTGGAAAAAAAACAATTAAAATTTAGACTAATAAATAACAATATCCATTTTATATCTGAACAGTATGCAGTCATCATCTGGTTAAAATGGAAGTATTAATTTTGTTAAGTGTTAATTTTTATAGAAATTAATACTCTTTACCAAGGGAGCATTATAATGATCAAAATAATTGTTACAAAATTGCTGTTCTTTTAAACTTTTTATTCAAAGAATCCTGAAAAAAATTCCACAAAAATTAAGCAGCATATTTTAATGATTTCTGATGGATCATGTGACACTGAAGACCTGAGTAACAGATACTGAAAATTCAGCTTAGTCGTCAGAGTAATAAATTACATTTTAAATTAAAGCTGCAAGCAGCGATGAAAGGGCCCTTGCACCCAGGCTCACCACCACCCGGTGGCTTTAGGAAAACAGCTAATGGTGGGCAATATGCATTTAAAGTGATAAATATAGGAGGTAAAATGTTTCTAACATGTTTAGCACACAATGGCATATTTTACTGTGTTGCTAATAGTGCATCACAGTGTTAAAACATGTCACTTCCTATTGCCAGTAGGTGGCGCTATGACTATAACCAAATACGGGCATGTAGATGTGTTCAGGACAGGACTCAAACATGTTAAATTTGGGGCAGATTGGACACTGCATGCCTGAGTTACAGCAACTTCCTGTTTCACTGCATTAATAGCATGCTTTAGCACTTAGCTAAGTGTTGCTAGCAGGTTTTAGTATGTTTCTAGCATATTGCCAGCCTATTTATGACGTTTTAATATGTTCCTAGGAGTCCATAACAGATATATATATATATATATATATATATTTACATAATCATGAAGGTCTCTAAAATCATTCAAACAAAACAAATCTTACAAGATATCTATAGTTTTTTGTATACCTAGTCAAACGTCCAAGCGGCAACTATGGGCAAATGACTTGCAAGTACACATAACGTATATAATGGGGAAATGGGGTATACTGTCACTAGCATCATGCTACTCATGTTACCTTCTTGTTAAAAACATGTTAGCATCATGCTAACAACATGTTAATCATGTTAGTATGTTGCTAGCATCATGCTAATCACAAAAACAGCTTGTTTAAAACCATAGATAGATGCCACATTCGACCACTCCAGAAACGTTGACGCATCTGCCATTTTGGAACGGTCAACTTGATATCATTCACCATAATAATCAATGAATATTCAAAGATGCAACAATCCTACATAGCCTTTGGTTGTAAATACCTCTGGTATTTAAATACCCGAAGAAACGATATAACCTTTCACAGGTGAGAATGTGTTGGTTTGTGGTTTCAAGTGTACTATCTCAATTTTACAAGTTTTAAAACATTGTTTTCTTAGTTGCAGCCCGGTGAGCTCTCTCGGCCACCATACTCGAGGGTTCGCACAGACTGATGAATGACGTCAAGTTGACCGTTACAATATGGTGGACGGCTAACATATAACAGCCCATAGAAACAGTCGCTAATAAGGCATCTACGTATACATATCTATGGTTTAAAACATGTTAATATCATGCTAGCAACATGCTAATCATGTTAATTTTGTTTTAAGATTTTACTTGTGTGTAACATGTTAACACGATACTATTAGTGTCTAGTGCCGGGTTTTGCCATGGCAAGCACCACTCACATTTTCTTCAGAAAATATACATATCTAATTATTATTATTTATTTATTTTCATTAAACTTTTTGATACACAATGTCCTGTTGGGGCAACTTAATAGCTGCACTTTGTTCTGCACTATGTTCCACCACTTTAAGTCAAATGGATTTGGTGTTTGTTGTGTTTTCACATTCAAGAGATTCACATCGAATGTTCTTCAAGTTTTATACATAATAAATTTGATAAAGATTGATCTGTTGAAAGCAGTTTTTTGAGTTAGATGCCAAATGTTCTTCTCCTACACTGCTTGTTCCCAGCCCAGATATCTAAAAATTCTTAAACCAAGAAGGATTTTCTAGACAAGTAAAAATGGAAAAAAACAAGTCAAAATTAAAGGGGTCATATGATGCGATTTCAATTTTTCCTTTCTCTTTGGAGTGTTGCAAGCTCTTGGTGCATGAAGAAGATCTGTAAAGTTGCAAAGACTAAAGTCCCAAATCCAAAGAGATATTCTTTATAAAAAGTTAAGAGTCAACCACGCCTACCAAAAACGGCTCGTTCTAACACACCCCACATGTCTACGTCACAATGTGGGAAGATTTGCATAACGCTGCCCAAATGTTCACGCAAAGAAAGGCGGCATAACTTTTATTCTCGCTGTAGTATTGTTGTTGCCGCCGCCATGTCGTGAAGGTGCTGTGTTTCATTGTGAAAGCGAAACTACTTTGGTAGGCCTTCTAAAAGAGGACGATATCTAAAAAGCGGAGTCCAGCACGGGGTCGTCACAAGCCTGGACGCTCCGTTGAATCCACCGGCCGCGCCGTTCTCAAGCCCGCACACCTCTGCTCACTCAAGCCAGCCTCCGCATACTCTAGGCCACGGTTCACTAAGCCTCCGGCCTCCGCTCACTCAAGGCTGTGTGACGCTGTTTCGTTGTGAAAGCGAAACTACTTTGTTTGGCCTTCCAAAAGAGGACACAATAAGAAATCAGTGGTTAAGTTGTATTTACAACACTGTTCCAGAACAGTTTAACCCAAATATTCAGATGTGTGCAGCGCATTTTATGGAGGACTGTTTCCTGATCCTGGGAGAGTAGACTACAATGCCGGCTGTTCTGACTCACAGACTGTAAGTATGCTTTTATTAGGGCTGTGCGATATTGAAAAAAAAATGCGATACCTTGTTAAAAAAATTCGATATTCGATTTGGGATAAGATAGCAGCCCGGTGAGCTCTCTCGGCCACCATACTCGAGGGTTCGCACAGACTGATGAATGACGTCAAGTTGACCGTTACAATATGGTGGACGGCTAACATATAACAGCCCATAGAAACAGTCGCTAATAAGGCATCTACGTATACATATCTATGGTTTAAAACATGTTAATATCATGCTAGCAACATGCTAATCATGTTAATTTTGTTTTAAGATTTTACTTGTGTGTAACATGTTAACACGATACTATTAGTGTCTAGTGCCGGGTTTTGCCATGGCAAGCACCACTCACATTTTCTTCAGAAAATATACATATCTAATTATTATTACTTATTTATTTTCATTTAACTTTTTGATACACAATGTCCTGTTGGGGCAACTTAATGGCTGCACTTTGTTCTGCACTATGTTCCACCACTTTAAGTCAAATGGATTTGGTGTTTGTTGTGTTTTCACATTCAAGAGATTCACATCGAATGTTCTTCAAGTTTTATACATAATAAATTTGATAAAGATTGATCTGTTGAAAGCAGTTTTTTGAGTTAGATGCCAAATGTTCTTCTCCTACACTGCTTGTTCCCAGCCCAGATATCTAAAAATTCTTAAACCAAGAAGGATTTTCTAGACAAGTAAAAATGGAAAAAAACAAGTCAAAATTAAAGGGGTCATATGATGCGATTTCAATTTTTCCTTTCTCTTTGGAGTGTTGCAAGCTCTTGGTGCATGAAGAAGATCTGTAAAGTTGCAAAGACTAAAGTCCCAAATCCAAAGAGATATTCTTTATAAAAAGTTAAGAGTCAACCACGCCTACCAAAAACGGCTCGTTCTAACACACCCCACATGTCTACGTCACAATGTGGGAAGATTTGCATAACGCCGCCCAAATGT